>NW_024870625.1:132381-157223 GCF_013358625.1 Macadamia integrifolia
TATGTACAGAGAGATAATGAAAAAAATGGGATTATTAACATGGGTTATTAGTAAAAAAAGAAGGTTTCTTTTGGTGCAATTCCCCAATTACAAACCTAAAGTGGAATTAGCTTTTACTCACTGCAGGAATCACAAGGAACATGAGCTTCAAAAAAAACGTTTTGTTCAGCCTTTATTTAGGAGCTTCAGAGAAAGATAGAGACAGCTCCACCTATAAAATGCCAAAAAATTCAAGATGGTGAATTGATCTGTATATCAGCCGCAAAACTTTCTGTTTTATTCTGAAAGATATGCAAAGCATCATCAGAAACTGATAGAATGTAGATAGTGAACCCATAAAAGAGGGAACTGTATCAACATGAAGATGAAAACATGGCAAGCATGGTGACGAAGGTAATCCATAAGAGTGGATCACAGACACAAGTGCCACTGAGCATATTTGTGGGCATCGAAATGGCTCCTCCAAGTATTCAACAATTGGTAAAAGGTAATTTGTTACCTTTATAGATGACCATTCCAGATATAATAAAACCAACTCATAAATTAAAATATACGGCCCTGAAATCAAGTCAATGGTAGGAGGAAAAATCAAGGCACCATATAAAGAGGGGTTTCCTTCCATGTCCCCCAAAGTGACATCACATTCTGCTGCAACTAATAGAAAGAAAAATGGAGCAACTAACCAAAAGAAAATATATGTTTTTGATAATTTAACGCAAGACTATCATCTATGGAAATTGCTGAAAAGTCCAGGAGGCCCCTTTAATTTAAAAATCAAATGAAGAGATGAGAATTCCCAAGTATTGACCCTATTTTAACAAATATTTTTTTATCTAAATTCTGAAAATATATAGCTTAAATTCAAAGAGAAGAAAGAAGAATTGAATCACGAACAAAACAGATAGAAGGGAGTTCAAGGACACTGAAGAAAATCAAGCAATCAGCAAGATAGATGAAGATG
The DNA here is from genome assembly GCF_013358625.1 of Macadamia integrifolia. NCBI lineage: Eukaryota > Viridiplantae > Streptophyta > Magnoliopsida > Proteales > Proteaceae > Macadamia > Macadamia integrifolia. The sequence goes on from NW_024870625.1 coordinate 133,343, forward strand.
TCAAATAAGTAGAATAATTTATAGACAAACGGGCACTCGATCGGGATATTTGGTAAGAATATCTTGAGATTCTTGAGATCGTTCCTTAGAGAGATTGTTATTTTTTTATTAAATAATTATAGAGATTTAAAGAGGAGTAATAGCAAGAATTACTTTCCTTTTTAATACTTATTAATTATAATTAATGATTACTCCCCCTTTCTCCTCCGTGTTTAGAGAGAGAGAGAGAGAGAGAGAGAGAGAGAGAGAGAGTTATAGAGAGAAACGTTATTACCATGAGATGATTGGTAGGATAGATTTTTTAAGGGATGGAGGAAGAGATTTTAGGAGGCCTTTTTTTTTTTGGGTATATCTCTCTCCATAGATATAATTCAACTCCCCCCCCCCCACCCCTTTTGATCCACCTTTTTTTTTTTTTATCCTATAAGAATTAAAATATGGAGGGAGAATTAGGAGCTTTTTTCTTTTTTTGATACATCCCTTTCCATAGATTTAATTCTCTCTCTCTCTCTCTCTCTCTCTCTCCTCCCTTTGTGCTCCACGTTTTTTCATATCCCTCATTTGTTAATTTTTTATTAAATAATTATAGAGATTCAAATATGGGGAGAGAGAGAGAGAGAGAGATTTAAGGTGGAGTAATAGCAAAAATTACTTCCCCTTTCTCCTCCACGTTTAGAGAGAGAGAATTTTTTTTTTTATCTTCCATTTTGAGGGGTTTTTTGGTATTTGGAATTTTGTTTTTGGTCATTTGGAAAAATTTTTGGTAGATGTCAATGGGTTTTTTGTCTTTTTGAAAAAGTATATCAAAGACAATGAGTATGTACTTTTTAATAGTAGTATGATTAGTGAGAATTTTTTTTTGTTGCAAATGGAATTGTACAAATCAATGACTATGAGGTTATGAACATGAAAATTGATTTGTAAATTGTAACCATTTATCTCCTTATTCACTATAGACAATTAGTTGGATAGTTAATTAAATGATTGGATAGTATTTTGTGATCTCAATATTTGTTATCGTCTTAGCATTTAATTATCCATTGGTTTCAATATCAGTAATTATTCCCTTACAGTGATAAACTATGATTTTGTCACAAATTTAAAGTATTTTTGCTAAATCTTTCATCACTATAGGTTATGAATGTAAGATTTCATTATGGTTCAAGCTTGATAATAAACTAATCTAAACCGGTATTAACCTGATATTAAAAAATCAAAATAAATCAGAATCAAACCAGATCGAAACTGAACCGACCAAAAATCAAAATTTCTTAATGGATTGGTTTTGATCTCCTTCAGCCTAGACCGAAACCGATTCAACCTAATTGAAACCGAGCCAACCTGACCATTTGACACCCCTACTCCATCGAGTGAATCTGGGAAAAAGCAAAAATTGAGTCGTCCAAGAAGACTTGTATAAATAAGGTTTCTTGGAAAGGAGACACTACCACCGCACTTTTCACTAAAGGGGCATAATTCCATAAGGCCTGAGATGGAAATCCATTAAAGGCTTAAGAGTATGTGTGTTGGCTAGTTCTTAGGCAGGTTGGATTGAGCCGTGCTAGGCTAGTCTCGTTGGGAGATTCTCCCTTGGCCTGGTAGTTTAGGACTAACTCTTAAGCTGTTCTTGTGGGCATTGATACAATTGGACCTCCATAGCACTTTAGGGTGATTACATTGACCTTCAAATATTTCGACCATGTGATTCGTATAAAAAACACAAAACCGTAGTATAAGAGGACCAAAATCTGAGAACCCTAAATGAAAATCTAAATTTGCATATGGTATCATTTATGGAGCTTCTTTCTATATAAAAAAATTGATTAAACACAAAAATCAAAAAGAGATCAAGAAATATTTATGTGTTTTGGTCAAAATTGATTTTCAATTATTTTTGTGTTAAACTTTGACAAACACATGCTTAAAGTCCCAATATGGAGGGGTAAAGTAGTCATTTGATTTGTAATTAGAAATCCAAGCCCCTTGTCCCCTCTTCTTCAATCCAAAGTGGAGAAAGAAAGTTATAAGAAAGATGGGTGAAGGAAATATATCTTCACCCATCTCTTCAAAAAACCATTTTTCTTACGTAGTTACAGAACATTTTTTATGTTTAGATAAAATATGATTTTCATTAATGATTTTTGATAAATAGGTAAAAATCAAAGAAAAATAATACCACCTAAGAAAACAAAAAATGTATTTTTGTTCTGAAAAGTATTTTCTCTGTTCTCCAAATAGCTGAATGTCACTTGTTCTATATCAATTTCAACATCAGTTGTACCAATTTAATAAAGAACTGACAGTTTGAGGTTTTGTCCCAAAATTTCTGATCAGTTTGCCAAAATTAGTAATGCGAAGAAGAAAACAGAGTAAGAACTGAGAAAAAACCACATAAATTTATACCATGATGGTTAAGTGTCCCTCCTACAACCCAATCCTCAATTGATGCAGGGTGTGGAAATTTACATTTTCTTGTGAAATTATCAGCTAGCTATAGTAGAAGTAGCTTTAGAATTTCTTTCATTATGAAGGTCCAGAGAGAGGGTAAGAATTATATTGGTGTATCCATCGATTCAGATCAGCATCGACAGTCATCAGTCCCAATTCTTGGCCAATCCTGTATCAGTGTAATGGTATGGACAAAAGGTGAAAAAGAAGGAGCAATCTTAAAAGAAAAACAGAGTCAAAACAATCTGATCAGAAAGTGATCCATACCGTGAACTTAAACCATGATACATATTATCCATATCACCCTTCCATTCAGCAAAGGCAGGTGTGCAATGCGTTTGGTATTTTCTTGGGTATTAAGAAAATTTATGAAGCAAAGTTTGAGGCAGTAATGGAAGGGATTTTATTGGCGAAAATTTCTTAAGCTAGGGGATTATGGATTGAGTCTAACTCATTAGGAATAGTTTCTGCAATGCAGAAAAATCAGATTCCTTGGTTTGTGCTTCAGAAGTGGGTGTTTGCTCTTCCTTTCCTGAATTCTATTCCCTGGAAGATCTCTTACTGTTTCAGAGAAGCCAATCCGATCGCTGACTATCTTGCTAAGAAGGCTTCTAAGTCGGGTGGTAGTAGTACCTCGATGTCTTTTCCGAGTCACGTACAGGTGGATTTGGAAAATGATGCGATGGACAGGAATCATTTTAGATTCTACTAGGGCGCTGCTAGGTCTCACTGCTAATGGCCATGCCGAAGTGAGGAATTCATGTCGTAAGAGTTACATTATTGTTAGGGAAAAGATTCAACACTGGTAGTAAGATTTTGGAAGCAAATTTTGATAGATGTTCCTCCATTCAAAAGATTCATGTGCCCAGTTGTTAGAAACTGCCGCATAAACCTTTTAACAATTGGATGGTTTGTTCATGAGAAAATTATCTAACATTCATAGTCTAGCATTTTTAACCTTTCGAACCAAAAAGTAATGAGAAGATAACAAGAGAGTAAGAACTGAGAAGAAATCACATAAATTTAAACCTTGAGGCTGATAAATAGCTCATATCACTACAATGTCACCTGCAATTAATATTCAAATCCATTCAAAAGCAGTACACAACATGGTACATTCAGAAACTTGGCCTAATCTAATAAACCTTATTCTGCTTAATTTATCTTAAAAATTCGTAATCGAAACGAAAAAATAGTTTACAATCTAAAGAAATTTGTACCCATGGGATGTGTTTGACCTTGTTATTTTATTTTTCATTCAGCTGACAAAACATGGCATCACCTTGCAACCCATGCGCTAAGGGATGAAGAGAAGCACCGTAGTCTTGGGATGTGTTTGATCTTGTAATTCATTCTACCTCCATCACGTTTTAACCTCCGTTCATGATCTGGGTACAAGGGAAATATCTTCAGTACTTTTAACATGGTGACATATTATATTCCTTCTGAAAGATTCATCAATCGTGGACAATTGTGGAAGCAGAGGAATGCTAAGCTTGGCAATGCTCCTTTTTCAATCTCAGTCCATTCCAACAGATTCAGAGAAGCAATAATAAGTACCTCTAGCTTAAGAAACACACCCACTCGGCAAAATTCTTTGTTTATTTGTTTGACCTTGCAAGCTTCCCACAGTGTTAGATATTTCAGGTTAGGAAGAAATTTAAATACAGAAACTGCTTCCTCAGGTAGAAAGGAAAAAACTAATCTTAGCATTGTTAGGTTCTCCATAGAGCAGAGCCAGTCAGGTAGATCCATTAGACGCCCATCTAGGCAAAGTTTTCTAATGAATGGCGGTAGTGAAAATTGCTTCAATGTGGGCAGCAGGTCATCCTCTTGACCGTATTTGTATATACAGAGAAAGATAGAAGTCCTCTCCTCTTCACAATAGCAGCAGAGAGCTCACTGGCATGTTCTTAGGATACATCCCTCAATTGTAGTTCTCTGAATCAACCTACTTAATTCTTTTATGATGCTAGGCCTCACGAATAAACCAGTTATACTTAGGAGGTTTGTTAATATGCCTATACCTTTGGGGGGGTGACTTTTATTTCATTCAAAGCCAACTTAAGGTGCCTTAACTGTAGAAGATTCAGAACTCCATTTGGCAATACCCTCAGCCTTCTAGGTCATCTAATATCCAAATTTTTTTGAAGATTACCTATGCTCTCTAGAATCTCATCCAATGTTGAACCTCTTAAGCCTAGATACGTCAACTGTATCAGATCTCCTATTTCTTCTGGTAAGCTCTTAATTTTCGGATTCTCCAAGTCCAAAACTCGCAAAAAAATTAGGGAATACAAGGCATTTCCTACGCAACCCCAATGGTTGTCAGGATTGCCTTCATTCCAATACTCACAGGGAATTAATCATTGTGAATAGACTTGAATGACAAATAATGATAGAATCGGGTGATCATTCAAGATTGCCATGATAGTTTCACCACGGTAGGGGATCAAAACAATATGGGAACTCTAAGGAAAAGTCGAATCTGAATCTAGATTCCAAACAGTACTTTTTCCTTGCTGCCGATTATGACTACAGATTTTAAGCTAAGGGTCAACAACTTTGAGTTCACTTTTGAACCAAGGTTCAACAATTTCAACTCGAAGCATCCCTTGGGCAACTAATTCATTGATATTTTCTTCAGCAGTATCCTCCATGACTTCCCCTGGTCTTTCTTGTAAAATACCTTCAGCCACCATTTACTGAACCAATCTTCTCTACTTATTTTCTCAGGGAAGAAGGCAATTTTCTATAATTCAAAGCAAAGGGAGCAAGAGATTCTTTACCTACATCAACATCAACAGTAGAATAACTTTGCCCATTTTCCTCTTTTGCTTCCAATGTCGGTGACATATTGGGTTTAGACCTTCGGTGTGAAATTCCGGCAAGACGTGCATTGATCTTCTCTAATTCATAGCCAAACTCCACAATTGACAGTGCCTGATCAGACCCATCTTGGCTTCTAGTCTTAGTGACTGTAAAAATCAGCTTTGAATTGTATTTGCCTTACCCATACTGTTGGGTTTGGCTATCTTTATATAATATTGATTTCAAATTTGAAATTTATAGTCACAATGAGATAAGATCAAATCAGCATATTAAAAACTTCCCACAAAATTGGGATATACATTGACTGGGTTTATTAGTACTTAAATTCAAATTTTGAATTAGAATTAATTCAAATTTAGAATTTGAATTACTAGAAACCATTGTGCTTAACAGCTCCCCTCAATCTGATGGTTGCCGTTGTGTAATCCTTAGCTTGTCACGTAAAAAATTGTATCGGATGGTGGACAAAGGCTTGGTGAATATATCAGCTAGTTGGTCTTTGGTGGAGATGAATCGTACTTGAAGACGACCTTGGGAGACCAAATGCCGAGCAAAGTGAAAGTCCACTTTACTATGTTTTGTTCAAGCATGGAATAATGGATTGGCAGTGAGATATCTGGCCCCTAAGTTGTTACACCATAACACTGGAGGCTCGATTATTGGGTGGCCCAATTCTTGTAGTAGAGACTGCAACCATATAATTTCTGTTGTCGCGTTTGCTAATGCCCGGTACTCAGATTCAGTAGAAGAGCAAGGAATGGTTTGTTGTTTTCGCAGACCATGAGATAAGATTGCAGCCAAGAAATATTGCATAGCCCCTTGTGGATCATTGATCATTGACACATCCTGCCCAATCGGCATCACTATAAGCCCATAGTTGATTGGTGGAGTCATTTGAAATAAGTAGGCCAGATGTCAGTGTGTGCTTGAGGTAACGTAATATAAGCTTGACCGCCTACCAATGGTCTTCCGTGGGGGTTTGAAGAAACTAACATACTTTATTGACTGCGAAAGAAATATCTGACCTTGTTAGAGTGACATATTGTAATACACCCCCACACTACGGTATTCAGTTGCATCAATTAGGGGCTACCCTAAATTTCAAGACAGAGTGGTTGATATAGACATTGGAGTCTGAATAGGTTTGGCACCATCCATTCCTGTTTTTTGTAAGAGATCCACAATGTATTTTTTCTGAGATAGGATGATACCTGTATCATGTGGTACGACCTCGATACCCAAAAAATAGTGCAGCAAACCTAGCTAGCGTATGGCAAACTCCTTTCCAAGAGCCACTATGATCTGATGTTTAAGCTTAGGATCGGATCCAGTGATGACAATGTCATTCACGTAAACTAGTGAGTAAATGCATTGTGATCAGTTTTTGAAATAGAATAAAGAGGTGTCTGTCTTTGAACCTTCAAAACCAAGTTGAAGCAAAAATGTACTCAGCTAATTGAACCAGACCCTAAGAGCTTGTTTGAGCCCATAAAGAGATTTTTGAAGCTTGCAAACGTGTTGAGGTTTGTTAGGATCAGTAAAACCATTAGGTTGTGACATGTAGACATCCTCTATGATATTTTTATGTAGGAATGCATTACTTACATCAAGCTGCTTAATTTCCCATTTGTTAACAGTTGCAATGGATAGTACTGCGCGCACAGTTGTGGCCTTGACTACTGGACTGAAGGTTTCAGTGTAGTCAATACCTTCTTATTGATTGTACCCATTGGCAACAAGTCTTGTCTCGTAACGTTCAATTGTTCCATCAGACTTTTCTTTTAATCTTGAAGACCCATTTTGATCCAATAACATGGATCCTAGGTGCAGGAGGGACTAATAGCCAAGTGCCATTTTTCAAAAGGGCATTGAACTCTTGTTGCATTGCATTATGCCACATTTCATCTTTTTGAGCTTTTGAGTAACATGAAGGCACTATATCAGAGTGATATTGAGCCAATGAAGCCGATGGAAGTGGAAATTTTGTTGATGGGCAAGGATGGGGCCTCAAAGTCATAGCATGAGTTCTTTGCACTGTTGGTACCATAGGTAAATCTGACACAAGTGGAGTTGCAGTTGATTGGTAGAGGGGGTGGGATCCATATCAGTAGTATTAGTTGGTGGAGGGAGAGAAGGAGGTTGTATGGGATTAATAGGTTGCAAACCTGTGGTAGACGTCACGCTTCCAAGTGCTCTTTAGTAGGGAGGGGTAGTGGTGATTGCTAGCCAGAGGTCATTAGATATGGATGGTGTTATAGGGCTATGATAGTGAGCCGCATATGGGAAAGTGGTCTCTATAAACTCAGCATGCCTTGCAATATAGATTCACCCTTTAGTAATGTCCAAGCAACGGTAACCAAGATGATTTGGATTGTAGCCCAAAAAGACACAAGGGATGGATCGGTATGAAACTTTATTTGAATTATAGGGACAGAGGAGAGGAAATACCATATAGCCAAATACCTTAAAGAATGTATAATTAGGGGTACATTGAAATAAAGATTGAAAAGGAGACAAATTATTGAGCACCGGAGCTGGTAACCGGTTGATTAAAAAAACAGATGTTTTAAATGCATATTGCCAAAAGTGTAATGGCAATGATGCATGAGCCATCAAAGTCAAACCGGTATCAACTATATGGCAGATTTTTCGTTCAGCTGTTCCATTTTGTACATGGATATGAGGGCATGCAACTCTATGAAGAATTCCTGCATTTTGAAGAGTTGTATTTAAACGGAGAAACTCGCCACCCCAATCTAATTGGAGTGCTTTTATTGGACGAAAAAATTGTTTATCAACCATGAGTTTAAACCGTTCAAATATTGAGTGTACTTCAGAACGTTTGGATAAAGGATAATACTAGGTAAACTTAGAAAAGTCATCCACAAAGATAATGAAATAATTATGAGAAGTACTGGAAGTTTGAGGTGCAGGACCCCATACATCTATAAAACAAAATCAAGAGGTTCATGACTAACTGTGCCTATTAGAGGTAGGGTTGTTTTATGAGATTTGCCCATGTAACAAGCTAGACATTTATTAAGTGCAAAAACAAAACAAGGCAATGACTGAGAATTAATAATGGAGCGAACTGTGGGGAGTGTGGATGACCCAACGAATCATGTCAAGCATTTGATGAGACTGCTTCACCAATATGGGCTGCTTTTGGAGGTTGCTTATTGATGGAGTGGAGATTTTGCAAATGGTACAACCTGCCTTAAGAGCTCCTTGGAGGAGTGGCATCTTTATTACCTGATCCTTCACATGAAAAAAAGTTGGGTGAAATTCAAAATAGCCAGTGATTGTCTTTGGTAAATTGACGCACAGACAACAAATTTTTAGTGATTTTTGGGACATGGAGAATATTAGAAAAATGGAAAGGATGAGAGTGAGATTTAAAAGTGGATGAACCAATAGTACTGATAGGTAGACCAACACCATTACCAACTCTTAAGGTATCGTTACCATTGAATCCATAAGAGATTTGGAGACTGGCAAGATCTAGTGTAATATGATGTGTGGCTCCCATGTCTGGAAACCATTCTGGCATAGCAGTTGTTGGAGTTGGGAGAATTCCAGCCATGTGGGCAGCAGGTTGTGGAGTAGCATTGTTGCTATTTGTGTACCTATAATAATACTTTGCAGCAGTGTGGTTGTATTTTGCATATATCTGACAACGATCTCTTCTTTTATTCTTTGTGTTTGAACCACGAGTAAAATTATTATTGTCATACTGTGGTGGATTCGAACCTTGACGGGTTGGAGTGGTAGAGGAAGCACTAGGTGCAGCAGGTTGAACATAGCTGAGATTTGCTTCAGCTATAGAGAGGGTTGTCTTGAGGTGAAGCTCGTGGCTGAGCAGCAGTCGATGGAGATCATGGAAAGGGTTGGGCTCAGCCTTGATTGCCAATGCTGCAACGTTGTCGCTAAAGTCAGATCCAAGATTCCTGAAAATGATAGCATTAAGCTCCTCTATTCCAATTGGTTTATTGGCAGCCGCCAATTGGACGGAGATGAACTTTACTTCACATAAGTATTTAGAAATGGATTTGGATCCCTTTGATGTGTTCTGCAATTGCATGTGTAGTTGAAGTACACTTGTGTGAGATAGTGTACCAAATGCAGATTGAAAGGCATTCCAAACCTGAGCAACGGTAGTGAGACCTACTACGTATGGAAGAATATCTGGAGTCAAAGAGGAGAGGAGCTAACTCATGATTAACTGGTCTCTATGAACCCAATCACTATAAGCCGGATTGGATTGAGGATTGGTTGTTCCTACAGTAATAAGGGTGGAGGAAGGGCAGGTCAAACTGCCGTCAATAAAACCGATCAAGGCTTGACTTCTTAGCAAAGGGTAAATTTGTGTTTTCGAAAGGAGATAGTTTTCTGAAGTTAGTTTAAGGGTAAGATAATGCTGAATATTGGGAGGAGCAGAGGTTGAAGAGGAAGAGATAGCAGCGGAGGAGGAAGAAGACATTGTGGCACCAAGAATCTTTATGGTTGACGGATACTATGTAAAAATCAGATTTGAATTGTATTTTCCTTACGCATATCTTTGGGTTTGGCAGCCTTTATATAATATTGCATTTCAAATTTGAAATTTACAATTACAATGAGACAAGATTAAATCAGCGTATTAACAACTTCTCACAAAATTGGGATATACATTGACTAGGTTTATTAGTAGTTAAATTCAAAATTTGAATTACTAGAAACTGTTGTGCTTAACAGCGACATTCTGATTGATACAATTGTCAGCGTCATGTACTATTTCTATCAAATCATCCTGCTAGTTACAAAATAATCCATCCTCATGCTTGCTCCTACCTACTTCTCCAGGAAAGCTTCCAATCTCCTCAAGTCTATTCTTAAGCTTTTGGATATGATATTGTAGACCTGGAGAACCTTCATTCTTTAGGCACATTAGAGAATTGGATCTTTGCAGAAAGGATTTCACTAAGGCTTCTGCCATCTCCAATTGATGTCAATTGGGATGACAAACAAAGATAGCCTTCTTTGGTCATGTTGTCGCATGGTTCCAATCTACATGGACCTGCACAACACAGATTAGTTGCTGGCCCAAAGGAGGCTTTGGGACCAAGCTCCGATGCTCAAGTTGGACCTTAAGGTGATCATTTTAGTAAGGATATTCAGGTGACTGAGAGTGTTACCTATGCTTGGGAGTAAGTCCCCCTTATATAGAAAGTTAAGGTCCTTGCTCATTGGTCCAACTCACCTAGAGCATCTCCACATGTCCTTTCCTTGTAGAATCAGATAATATTGGGATTGCCAACCTGGCGCCATATCTTAACGGTTAACTCAATCCAAGTTAATCCCTCCTTGATGACCTACCTGACCACGGTTAGGCATTCCAACAGCTAACTCAACCATGGATGATGGTGGTTAACTTGCTTGGTGATTAAGTAAACCTTACCATGGTTCCGGTGAATCGGAGTTAAGAAACCGTCTGACCCTGGTTAGCCATTCCAAAGGATCATTAACCTGTGGGATATGAGAGGTTGGGGGTTATAGACTCGGGGCCCCTTGGCTGCCCTACCATTGCTTGGCTCATAAGGATGACCAGCGACTGGTCCCCTGTGCTCGGTGTAATATGCTAGACCATATTGCTAGTGGTTGGTCCATGTGCTCGGTGTGATATGCTCGACCATATGGATAGTGGTTGTCCATATGCTCAGTATGTACTTATATGGTATATCATATGCCCCCAATCATTGAGCTTCTATTATAGGAGCTCGAGGAGTAAAACACTTAGAGTCTTTTGGGCTTCTGTGGTGGTCGTCCTTGTTTGTTGGTAATCTCGCCTAGATGGTGGCGAAACAACAACAGTTGTTGTCTTATCATTAATGGAGGGATCGCGCATGCAGTGACATGGTGAGTGGGGATTGGGTTGTACGGATGGGCCACGGATCATGATAGACATGTCCTCTCTAGGGCATTGATTGCCTTCCATCGGACGGGTAGGGCACGGTTGCTATGACGTTTTGAATCACCAAGCTATTGAGTGGGCTCTGTCATCGATGCTTCGGAGTAGCAAATGGGGGATTGTGTCCGCTCACCTACTGTCACTTGAAGGTCTTCAGTTCAAGCTTGCTCTCATTTGCTCGTTACTTTAGTTGCAGAGCATTTGCACTTGGATTTCTTGGTAGTATAGCTAGAAGCGTATCACTTCTCTTCTCTCCAGCCCCTATAGTTAAACCAGCGTTGGTAAGTAGAAATCCTTCACCCTTGTTGTTTCCGATAGGATAGTGTATGGGATCTAGGACATTCACATCTTCTTCTTCTTCTTCTTCTGAAAGATTGTTTGAGTCAGTGGGGGGGATGCCCAATGAGGTTGTTAGGGTTATCAGCGGCGAACGCCACGTTCCTAAGAAGAAGACTACCACACCAGGAAGACCTCGGTCGAAGTTTTCAGCCTGGCCACAGGATCCTACCAGCGGCCTGTCCATCGGGGAAGTGGCTTCTTGGGTGTCTTCGATCAATTTGGAGAAGTTTCGTAGGTTGTACCATATTTTTTCCGATGTGGAGCTCCATGTCTTAGAGGCCTTAGAGAGGGCTAACCATCCCTGTGAGGGGGAGGTCTGTATTTATGAGGCAGCCCTAATAAACGGTCTGCGATTTCCTTCCATCCCTTCATCTGCCAAGTGCTAAGGCACTATGGACTTGTGCTTGCATAGCTCATCCCTAACTCCTGGATGAGCCTATTAGGCTTTATCGTCAGGTTAGTGAACTTTGAGATCGAGCCTACTCTCCAGCTCTTCATTTCTGTTTTCTTTTTATCGGCGCACAATATGTTCCCAGGATGGTTTTATTTCGGTCACTGAAAAGAAAAATACCAGATTGCCGATGGGATACCTACTTTCATATCTTAGTGGAAGGATGGTTTTTTCTTTGCTGGTCCCGTGGAACCAATTAACATTCCTGCCCGATAGTCTCTATTGAACACGACGAAGGCGAACAAGGGTCCTACTTTGAAGCCTGAGGAGAAGTATATCCTTGATGAGTTGCTGCCTAGCCATGCTCGAGTGGTCCTTGCTTCGCACCTCTGTTTGGACCAATACCTGTTGAGGCATGGTCTGAGTCTGGGTAAGCTCCCGAGGCCTGTTAGTCTTGTTTCAACCACCGCTGTGTTTGTTGTCTCTTGATGCTAACTCTGGTCTTTTTCGTGTTGCAACGATGGATCCGAGCTTTATGTTGAACATCATGGACTTGGACTTGGAGCAAAAAGGCAATCAAGAGCATGGGGTTGGTGTCGGGGGTCAGGGAGATGATGGGTCGTTACCTAAGGAGGTGAAGGGATGTTTCTCGATGTAGGGATGCTCACCGCATCCTCGACAGCAGGGTCCTGCTCTACCTCCTCCCCTACTGCCTCATGTTGGTTTTTCGGCGGGTTTAGGCCTGAGGACGGTCCTCCTTTCTTCGAATAAGTTCTGGTAGTTTTCTTCATCCTACACCTCACAATCGTGCTGGCTATATTTGAACAGATTTTTGTATGAATTCCCATAGACGGCGCCACTGTTGTCGCACGGTTCCAATCTACACAGACCTACACAACACAGATTAGTTGCTAGCCCGGAGGAAGCTCCAGGACCAGGCTCCGATGCTCAAGTTAGACCTTAAGGTGATCATTTTAGTAAGGATATTCAGGCGATTGAGAGTGTTACCTGTGCTGGGGAGCAAGTCCCCCTTATATAGAAAGTTAAGGTCCTTACTCATTGGTCCAACTCACCTAGAGCATCTCCACGTGTCCTTTCCTTATAGAATCAGATCACCCTAGGATTACCGACCTAGCACCATATCTTAACGGTTAACTCAACCCAAGTTAATCTCTCCTTGATGACCTACCTAACCACGGTTAGTTATTCCAGCGGCTAACTCAACCAGGGATGATGGTGGTTAACTTGCTTGGTGTTCAAGTAAACCTTACCATGATCCCGGGGACCCGGAGTTAAGAAACCGTTTGACCCTAGTTAGTCATTCCAAGGGATCATTAACCTGTGGGATGTGAGAGGTTGGGTTTTATAGACTCGAGGCGCCTTGGCTGCCCTACCAATGCTTGGCTCATAAGGATGACCAACGACTGATCCCCTATGCTCGGTGTAATATGCTTGACCTTATGGCTAGTGGTTGGTCCATGTTCTCGGTATGTACATATATGGTATATCAGGTCGATATGTGAAGGGATTTATATCCTTGAGTGCCATAACCGACATTGCTAATAAATTGAATAATACAAGAATGGAGGAAAACTCTTCGTAAGCTACACGACAGGAAAGATTGAAGGAAAAAAAAAAAAGGAAAAACAAGAAAATGAGTAGGACAAAATGTCAGGTCGACGTGACAAACAAGAAAAGTTTTTCCTTAATATTCAAGAAAGGAATTTCACTGTTCGTTGTGCTCAACTTTTAGTTGTTGCTATCACATTCACAAAGTCAAGTCCACCATGGAAAATTGAGTAGAAGATCACTTTCGGTCCTTCCCAATTAAATTAGTCTAGAAAAATATGTGTTATAGAAGAAAAAAATCTTCCGAGGTTGAAAATCAGGTCCATTGAATCAAAAAGTAGGTGGACCATAGGATTGGAATTTGAGATGAGTAATCTTTCTTTGACATTAGGCTTGACCCAAAGCATAAAAGGGGCCATTACCCAGTGCTAGTCCCGCCTTTGTGGAGTCCTAGGAGGGGTGATTTTGTAGTCAGTCCTATACATATCTAGCAAATTCAGATTCAGGAATTATTTGGACGGAGAATTATTCGGAATAATTCGACTGGTCAATTTAAGGGTTCGGTCAAAAAAGCGGACAAAATAAAAATCGGATTCGGATTCGAGAATTATTCGATTACAAAAATAAAAGTCGGGAAAAAAATTTGGACGTTTTTCTTTTTATAATTTATTGCATCTTTTTTATTTATCAAGTAATTAACTTAATATGTACACCTAGAAAGAGCAAATTACTGTAGTTCAAATATATAATACAATAAAAAACTAGGAAAAACTATCATTGGGTGATGGAAACAATAGTTACAGTAATCCAATTTCTAAAGAAATTGTCCTGTAGGAATATAAAAGTTCAAAATCACATCATTCAATCCATGATTCACCTAGTTCCATGATTCCATCATCCATAGCCGCAAGATGGCAAGAGTTCGCAGAATGGCGGAAGCCGCATAACCAAAAGATGCCGTAAGTGGAAAGTAGAAACCCAAAAGGCCAAAATTGTGAGATGGATCTACAAGCTGAGAAACTTGAGATGTGTTAGTTTTTTCAGAGAGGGTGAGGTGGCGAGGCAGCGAGGCAGCGAGTGGCAAGCCGGCGAGGTGCATACACTGGTTTTCAAAGAAGGTAAGAGATGGGAGGGATTTGGTTTCCAAAGAAGAATCACGTGGACTTCAAAGTTCGGTTTTGGTTTTTTATGTTTTGTTTTGTTTTTAAAATTTTTTTTTAATTTTTTTATGTTTTTTTTTAAGTGGGTTAATGATAACCGAATAATTCGGTTTAATCCGGTTCGTCACGATTTATTCACGTTTTATATTCACTTTTGAAAAAACCGCGAATTTTACCGAATTTTATTTTTTATTCGAATTCGGTCAGAATTTTTTGTTTAATTCAAAAAAATTCGGTTCGACCGAATAATTCGTGAATTATTCGGCCGAATTGCTAACTAGGGTCCTATACCGTTTCCATTTCTTTTTCAGTCAAAGTGGCCTCCTTCTGACTTGAACCCGACTTATGTCCTTATATCCTGACCTTTTACTTTTGCTTTATGCAATGATTCACGCCCCTAAAAAAAAAAAGTATAGATCAACTGATCTTTTTATGTCCAATGGCTTTAGCAGTGGTACTTAATTTTGCTTCCTTCCTCTTAAATTAATTTCCTGTGTTATCATGGGCAATATATGGGTGCTAATCATGTGAACTCAATTTCTTAACAAGTGAAATATTTTTCATGAATTCTTAAATTCAATTTATATCTGAATAAGGAGTTAAAAAAGAGAAAATATTTTATCGAAAGGTTATACAAAATTTAAAACAAAATCCTATTTTAAAAGTCAAGATTTTATTTTCATAAATAAATGTGATGGATATTAATTGTGTTATATACACTTGGCAGCAACGGAGCATTCTCCCCCCCCCATCATATTGCTAGAAATTATCCCGTCACCCTAAGAAAGCCTAAACATGTTTCTTTGTCATATTATAATAATCTTATTAATATATATATATATATATATATATTGATAGGTAGGGAGAGAAGAAGTAGGCAACAGGTAGGAGACTCGAACTTGAGACCTCCTAGTGATCATGAGTGTTTTTGCACGCTATAGCTCATCAGCTGCGTTAGACAGTTGTTGTTAATAGACATAGCTTTAGTTACTTGAACCTCGAAATACTAAAATAAAATCATGTATTTGCCAAGTAGTTCCATTATATATCATATGTGAAGTAAGTGATAAATAAGTTGAAATCTTTCATGAAACTGAATAAAAATTATATCGAAACCAAACAGATTTGGTTTAAAAAATGCAACACATAAATTTTCCACATCAGTTTGATTGGATAGGATGGAAAGTGATTAGACTTGACTGCCTTCATGAATGTGAAAACTACTGAGATATTTTTTGGTTCAACAAATGAAAGATGGACACAGGTAATGGTGAAGTCCCTTTCCTGAATATAAGAGAAAAGCTTTTATTTTTTGGTTACATCGACCAAACATTTTCTTATACTCTGTTTTTCTCAATCTCCCTAAAAATCGAACAAACAAGACTTTCCTTGTTGTTCATCCAACTGCACATCGATAGGAGATGGTGAAATTCTTTCTGCAAAGATTGAGTTCTCTAAAATTGCAAGAAGCTTCTCCAAGTCTGCAAGATCAAATCCAAAAGCTCAAGAATAGACTTGAGGAGATTGTAAGCTTTTCCGGAGATATAGGTAGTACTAGTAAACAAGAAGATGGATTGGTTTGCAATTGGCTGGGCGATTTGATAGAAACATTACATGATGCGGAAAATTGTATCAATGAGTATGTCACTAAGGCTAGAAGCCAAGATGGGTCTGATCAGGCACTGTCAATTGTGCAGTTTTGCGGTGAATTGGGGAAGATCAATGCACGTATTGCCGAAATTTTGCGCCAAAGATCCCAACTCATTATGCCACCAACATGGAAAGCGACAGAAGAAATTGGGCAAAGTTCTTCTGGTGATAGTGTTGATGTAGTAGGTGAGGAATCTCTTGCCCCCTTTGCTTTGAATTATAGAAACTTGCCTTCTTACCTTAGATCCTGCTTGCTCTACTGTTCTCTCTTCCCTGAGAAAATAAGTAGAGGAAGATTGGTTCGGCTCTTGGTGGCTGAAGGTGTTTTACAAGGAAGACCAGGGGAAATCATGGAGGAAATTGCTGAAGAAAAAATCAAGGAATTGGTTGGCCAAGGAATGCTTCAGGTTAAAATTGGTTTCAAAAATAAAGTCAAAGTTGTCGACCCTTATCATAAAATTTGTCTACTTAAGATACAACAAGGAGATTCTATCAGTCAGAGTCTGTTTTCCGATTCTAAATTTCCTCAGAGTTCCTGCATTGTTGTCATCCACCATCATG
Organism: Macadamia integrifolia; assembly: GCF_013358625.1. NCBI lineage: Eukaryota > Viridiplantae > Streptophyta > Magnoliopsida > Proteales > Proteaceae > Macadamia > Macadamia integrifolia. The sequence goes on from NW_024870625.1 coordinate 150,240, forward strand.
GTGAGACTATCACGACAAGCTTCAATGATCACCCAATTGGATCATTATATGTCTTTTCGTATAATGAGGGCATTTTTGACAACCACTGGTCCTGCATAACAAGTGCCTTCCATAACTTCAAATTTTTGAGGGTTTTGGAGATTGAGGATCTTAAAATTAAGAGCTTACCAGAAGAAATAGGAGATCTGATACAGTTGAGGTATCTAGGCTTGAAACATTCAGCATTGAATGAGATTCCAAAGAGCATAGGCAATCTTCAAAATCTACAAACTTTGGATATTAGATGGCTTAAAAGTCTGAGGGGATTGCCAAGTGGAGTTCTGGATCTTCTACATTTGAGGCACCTTAAGTTGCCAGTGAATGAAATTAAAGTCCCCTCGGGTATAAGCATATTAACTAACCTCCAGAGCTTAACTGGTTTATTTCTAAGACATGGCTTCATTGAAGAATTAAGGAGTTTGACTCAACTCAGGAAACTGGAATTGATGGATGCATCTGTAGAACATGCCAGTGAGCTCTCTGCTTCTATTATAAAGATGACAAGACTCGTGTCTTTATCTCTACATACAAGAGGTTATGGAAAGGATGAATTGTTGCCCACACTGGAGCCATTTTCACCATCCCCATCCATAAAAAACCTTTGCCTAAATGGGCGTCTAATGGATCTACTTGACTGGGCATGCTCCATGGAGAGCCTCACTAAGCTAAGATTAGGGTTTTCCTTTCTATCTGAGGAAGAACTTTCTGTACTTCAATTTCTTCCCAACTTGAAAAATCTGACATTGTGGAGAGCTTGCGAGGTCAAAGTAATAAAAAAAGACTTTAGCAAGGTGGGTGGGTTTCCTAAGCTACAGGTACTTCTTATTGCTTCTAGGAATCTACTAGAATGGACAGAGATTGAAGAAGGGGCATTGCCAAGCTTAGAATTCCTCCGCTTCCACGATTGTCCACGGTTGATGATTCTTCCAGAAGGACTGCAATATGTCAGCACACTAAAAGTACTGGAGATGCTTCCCTTGCACCCAGATCTTGAACGGAGGTTGAAACGTGATGGAGGCAAACAGAATTACAAGATCAAACACATCCCACAAGTACAATTTTTCTCTTCATCCCTACGCACATGGGTTGTGATGTGATGCCATGTTCTTTCAACTGAAGGAAAAGAAAATTACAAGGTCAAGCACAGCCTCTGGGTACAAATTTTCTTCAGAATGTAAATTGTTTTCACTTTTCATGCATTTTTGTTTTTTTGCTTTTAAGATGATGATTAAACATTCGGCTTACTGGATTAGGCCAAACTCAATGTGCTATGTTGTGTACTGAATTGCAGGCCACATTGTAGTGATATGAGCTACTTTTGGCATCTGCAGATGGATTCATATCTTAAAGGGTGGTGGCCAAGCTTGGAATTCCTCCATTTCCGTTGTTCATGATTTATAGCACTTCCAAAAAGTATACAATATACACTTAATTTGGATCGCATACTTGTCTTAGTAGCTGATTTCAATCATATCGTATACCATCTTAGATGATTTTCTCCTGTTCCACCAACCATTCAGAAAAAAAAATGATGTGCCAGTTCTAACCACCCAAAATTTTGCAGCAAAAAATTCATATGATCAAATAATTAATTTACCATATGGCAAATTTTTAAGGTAGTAAAGATATGTCTATATTTCTCTCAAGTCTTGGCCCAATTTCTGCAGGCTGAATCTGCTACTGGAATAAATCCATCGACTAGAGTATAGGTTTGTTCTAACTGTTCTGTTTTAACTTATCAGAGTTCTCTATAGTCTGGTTCCTTTCTTTATTCTGTGACTCTACTGTGCTAGCTTGGGTAGGGCAGAAACTGATTCTGTCTCTTAGAAATTCTGCAGAATTGTGTGCTGTTCTAATATTCCTAACCTGCTATCTGATATTTCCATTGTTTTGTATATGATCCTGTTCAGTCAAAATTCCTACTAGTTGTTCTGGTATGATTTTAGACTTCATTAGAACTATTCAACATGGGCTTAAGGCATTCTGTTGGATCGTCTTTGTCTTAAAGCCGGGAATGGAAATAGATAGTAAATGAGCCATGAAGTCCGTGGAACAGAAAGGAATGTTGGGGATGGTTTTGAAAAAGCCTCTCTATCTGGAAATAGGGAATGCCGCGCTTGTATATCCCAGTTTTGAGACAGAACATCGCCGATTCACACTGATTAGGTACGCAGTAGCATAAGTCAGCACATTTTTCAGGAATGCAGACAAAAATCATATGGTGATTCTCTCCAGATGTAGTTTTTCATTTTCTTCTTGATTTAAGATAAACAAAGAATGCCATACTCAGCTTAATGTGAGATGTAATTTATTATAGATTCCAGTACTGCTTGTCACTTTTTTTTTTTTTCTTCTGAAAAGTAATCATAATTAGATTTGAACAGATAAAAAAAGAGAAAAACAGAGTCCTCAAACAGGTATGATAATAACTTTCCTCACCATACTTTGGGAATTCATGAGAACTTCTATTTGTTAGTCTAGGAATAAAACAGACTGAATCATTACTTAGCTTTTAAAGGAGATTGTTGTAGTCCAAGATCAGGGGTCACCAGGTCAACATCCACAAGAGATACTTTCTGCATTTTTTAGTGATTTTATCAACTTTTTATTGATTTTGGGAATGGTCTGATATCAAAGGGTGGGCGACAAGCTTAGAACAAACAGATATAGTAGACTTCTGCTCAATAAAAACATTTCATTAGAACTCTTATCAATTCCAAAACTCTCTCTCTTATTTTTTTAAGTGATTTATTGCTATTAGGATAATGTAACACCTCTCCTTGGATTGGTCATGTGTGGCTCCAAATGTCATAGTTATCAATACGATATGCTATAAATTTCACTACTTGAAGAAGAAGAGTACACCTTGAAGTAAGTTTAGCCATCCATAAAACCGTGCAGAGAAAGGGAAGGGAAGAGGGGGCAGGTGGCTTAGATTGGCATGGAAAATGGTCAATAAAGTTGGGTATATGATGGTTTGATGGCTGTCACTTAATTATCCAAATTTGATATCTGATCCAAGCCAAATATGTCACATTTTATAATTATTTTTTGTTTTTAAGAAAATTTACAGAGTGAAAATTATTTTGGCAAATGAAAATAATATATATATATATATATAGATAGAGAGAGAGAGATTATAAAAGAACAACCAGATTGTAGGCTCAAAAGAAATAAAGGACCATATGCATAATAATAAATAAAATAAATAAATAAAATAAGAAAAAATTACGCCACATACCTTATAGTTTGTCAAAATTACACATGGATCCAAGGGTTTGCATGAATTACGCCCCCTCCCCTAACATTGATGGTGTGAGTATAATGTTATTTTTAAACATTAAAAGATCATATTACCCCTTTAGCGCATTGCTGAGGTGGACGGTGCAGATTTAGAGTGAGAAGGATACTTCTTATTTGGCTTACAAACTCCTGAACCGACCACGGTTTCTCATCTGGACCGGTTAGGGGTTTGATTACAGATTCAATTTTAGGGTTTTTGTACTCGTCATCAACATCGTTGCTGCTGTCATCATAGTATCAGTACGAGAAGGGGGAGGAAAGGGGGAGGAAACAGAGGTAGAGGTAGAGGCAGAGGTTGAAGAAGAGGAGGCTTAGCTTGATGGTATGTTTCGAAGGAGGTATTGTTTGTGTTTTCTCCCTAATTTGACAAGGAAGGATTTGTTCGTCAAAGAAAAACTCATCAGCGGAAAATGATAGTTCTCGTTCGAAGCTTGCGGTAACACCGAAATCAAAATTGAATCCAAAAGAGAAGCACGGTATTCTTTGACGGTAACGACATCTGAGTGGCGTAGATCATGAGAAAACAAAATTCTGGGACTCATCCAGAGACCAGAACTCTTGAAGGCCGAGCAGATCGATCGCCATAGTACACTGGGTTGGGAGGGTAGTCAATTAAGTTAATTGGAGCTTGCTGAAATCTCACATTGAGCAAGAACAGAAAGCTGCGAAAAAAATTGGAATTTAGAGGAGCGGCATTGAAGGTTGTGAGGCTCCTCGAGTCAACAAATAGGTGCTAAGGTCGTATGAAATTGGGACAAGAAGGGACAGAAATTAAAGAAGGGAAAAAGAAAAGGAGAACGTACCTTTAGATAGCTTTGAAAATAAATCTCTTTTGAGAGAGATTCAACTTTCAGATTACATCTCTCTCTCTCTCTTTTTCTTTCTTTCCCTTCTTCCTTGCGAATCGAACCAGTCGAAGCTCTTATGTTTCTCCCTTCCGATTTAGACTACTATAATTCAAAGAGAAGGGAAAACCCTGGAAGAAGAATCTCTTTTTGCAGAGGAAGAGAATGAGAGAAGGAAAACCCTTGGAAGCAGAAGCAATTTTGAAGATGGAAGATGGAAGTTGAAATTGGAAGGAGGAAGAATGAGCGGTAACAGAGAGAGAGAGGTGAGGCAGAGAGGAGAGCTCGTGCGAGGTCTCCAGAACACAGAGAATGAGTGAATCTGTAATCCAACCCCAAAGTCATGGTCGGTTCAGAGAGAATCGCTCCCCAGGATCGGACATCGATGGCTGACTCTCAGAAGAAACCATAGTGGGCTTTGGTATCATATGGCATCTTCATGTGTCTTGAATGTTCTGGTAAACATCGTGGCCTCGGCGTTCACATCAGCTTCGTCAGATCGGTGACCATGGATTTGCAGAAGGCTTTTAAAATAAGAATGAATTACAAGATTAGAGGTTGCAAAAGAACCAAGTTGAGGTTGCAGAAGCACAAGGTTGCAGAAGAAGAACGAAATACAACGTTCTTTTGCTTCTTTTAAGAAGGGTGTATTAGTAAGTCCACCTTGATATAAGGGGATTTTCGGTATTAAGATGCATCATAAAAAGTAACATCACTTTCATGGTGACTAACGGATTGGACCTAATTGTAAGAATTTTTCAAACTATAGGGGAGGGGGTTGAAATTCGTTCAAACCCTTAGGTCCACATGTAATTTCGACAAACTATGGGAGAAATTCAGTCTTTATCTCTAAATACAAGTGGTGATGAGGATTACCTGTTGCCCATTTTGGCACTATTTTCACAATTGTCGTTTGTCAGAAAACTTTTCCTATACAGGCATCTAACAGATCGACTTGACTGTGTCTACTCCATGAAGAACCTCACCAAGTGAAAATTAATTTTTTTCCCTTTCTACCTGGGGAAGCAATCTTTGTACTTCAATTTCTTCCTAACTTGAAATTTCTAACACTATGGGAAGCATGCGAGGTCAGAGAAATGAATGAAGAATTTTTTCGGGTGGGTGGGTTTCCTAAGCTAGAGGGACTTATGCTTGTATGAATCTAACGGAATGAACTAAGATTGAAGAAGGGACATTGCAAAGCACAACATTCCTCTGTTTCCAAAATAGTCCACATTTGAATATTCTTCCAGAAGGACTGCAGTATGTTACCCAATTAAAGCACTAAAGATTTCTTCCTTTGCACCCAGATCATGGACAGAGGTTGAAACGTGATAGAGGCAAAAGAGAATTACAAGATCAAACACATGCCACAAGATTTTCTCTTCATCCCTATTCTCATGAAAGGATTGGGTTGTAGGAGTGACATTTCCTGGTCTTCACCCTCATGATACAAATCTATGTGGTTCCTTCTCAATTCCTACTGTTTTCTTCTTCACATTACTCATTGACCAAAGGATAAAAATGATAGACTGTGGAAGTCCCTTGATACTAGCAAGAAACAGAATCTTCTTGAGGGTCTGGTACTCTTGGTTGGAATCCAATTTCTCATGGGGCTCTTTCTTACATATGTAAGGTAGGGAGTCATCTCGATGCAATTATTATTTATTTAGTTAAGTAGTTATTTATGTGTGAGGCACTGTACGAGAAGTTGGGTGGTAATGAGGTTCATGGGGGAGGAGTTGTAAAGAGTTAACGTAGGTAAGTTATACATGTTTAAGTAACTAAATGTAAGCCTGTAAAATAAGCATAGTATGAGAAGTAAAGGGATGGATAAACATTGATTGTTCTGGTTCTATAATTTCTTTCTTGAGAGAAAGAAGGTCTTTGACTTCCTCGATAAAGCCAAGAGGTGGGCTATATCCTAATTAGTTAAATTCTATTAAACTTTTCTATTCTATCCTTATCTTTACATCTCTATTTTCTTCTTTCTATTTCCAATATTTTATCCTATGAACTTTATTCCACGCACCTGTAAGTGCGGAAACAATTTGGATCATCCTACTGGTAGGGTCAGACATCTGAATAATTATTAATGAAATGGTGAAAATGGTACCTTAGTTTCACTATCACAAAATCTCTAAGTGGACTTAGCCCTTCAAACGCGACGTTCACCTTCCACAATAGCTTGTTGGCTCTCTGTTCAGTGATGGAGTGAAATCTTTTTCTTCAAGAGAAGATGAAGTAGGAGTTTCTACTTTTGATTTGTTATTTCTTAAATAGGGAGAGAGTGTGTGTGCTCTTATTGTACGAGAGTCACTTCTCCTCTATCCCTTAATAAAGAGATCAATCCTTATCTTAGGGAGGGGTGGACAGTTATCATAATTGCTCTAACTCTTTAATTATTAGGTTTACATACACACTTAAAAGTAGGTGAGGATCAAATCTCTATAATTTTGCACATAATACCTTGATAGACGCATTATTACTAACAGTCTCCCACTTGTACATCAAAGACAATGAAATTAGGATCCATATCTTTATGACATTATATCAAATCTAATATCTAGAGATCCCAAACTAACATACCAACCTCTCAAAAATACATGCCAACTAGAATGTACAGTCATAGAAGGTGAATCTAATACGTGAAAGGGTAAGACCCATTGGGATGTAACCCATCATTCAATGTATCAAATAGTACATTCTAAATGTAATATTTACTAGTATATACGTGACAAGTAAATGTAACCAAAACCCCCAATTTAAGTAAATAAATTACGCATTAGTCCTCGAT
>NW_024870625.1:159742-213748 GCF_013358625.1 Macadamia integrifolia
AGAGAGAGAGAGAGAGAGAGAGAGAGAGAGAGAGAGAGAGAGAGAGAGAGAGAGAGTTGGAGATCGATTTTAACTAGAAGAGAGTAAGAGAGAGATTTGGAAATAAAGTAGGAAAGTAAGAGATAGAGTTGGATATAAAATAAGAAGGGGAAAGAGAAGCCAAAAAAAAAGTGACTCTCTTGTCTCTCACCCTCTATTTAAAGAAAATCAAAAAAGAAAAAAAATTAAATAAAAATAAAGGTATCATGGGGAAGAAAGAGGAGAAAAGAAATCAAGGTTTTAAACGATTTTCAAAGTAAGAGTTTTTAGCCTATGATCTAATTATTTTTAATGTTTTACTGGGGGAGAGACTATAATTTAAATTTGTGGAATTTTGGATTATGAGTTTGATAAGAGAGAAAATAAGATTTTGACATGTTAAAAGTATTTTCTGGGTTTGACAAAACAATAATCTGAGATTGTTCATATTATTGAACATAGTTAGGGATTGTTTTATATGTACAAATAATTAACAAATGGATAACACCTAACTAACCTTTACCTTAGCTAAATCAAGGGGGAGGTATTTTTCAATTCAATTGTGATATTTTATTATGACGAGGAGAGAAAAAAATACAAATCTTATAAGAACCCTATTGTTGGAGGCTTCTTAAATTAATTCTAACAAAACAAGACCTAACTAACTAACAACCTTAACTAACTAATTATTATTAATTAATGATTAACAAAAGAAGGCTTTCTGAATAAAACCGTGGATCTTAGTTTTGAAATTTGGACAGCCTAGTAAAGGAGATAAAGTAGGAATAAAGAGAGAGAGAGAGAGAGAGAGAGAGAGAGAGAGAGAGAGAGAGAGAGAGAGAGTGAATTGGAGATCGATTTTAACTAGAAGAGAGTAAGAGAGAGATTTGGAAATAAAGTAGGAAAGGAAGAGATAGAGTTGGATATAAAATAAGAAGGGGAAAGAGAAGCCAAAAAAAAAGTGACTCTCTTGTCTCTCACCCTCTATTTAAAGAAAAGCAAAAAAGAAAATTAAATAAAAATAAAGGTATTGTGGGTAAGAAAGAGGAGAAAAGAAATCAAGGTTTTAAACGATTTTCAAAGTAAGAGTTTTTATCCTATGATGTAATTATTTTTAATGTTTTACTGGGGGAGAGACTATAATTTAAATTTGTGGAATTTTGGATTATGAGTTTGATAAGAGAGAAAATAAGATTTTGACATGTTAAAAGTATTTTTTGGGTTTGACAAAACAATAATCTGAGATTGTTCATATTATTGAACATAGTTAGGGATTGTTTTATAATCTAAAATAATTATTGGGCGCACATGTGTTTATATGACCTCATAGAATTTTCATTAAATTCGGAGTTAATTTGATACACCGAAAAAATTCATGTACTTGAACATGTCACTGATAGGGAAGTTTTCTGTAAATCCTGACAAAGTTAGAAGTAATTTGAGTTAGGGAAAATGGGTTAATAAGTTTTTCAAATTTGTTGGACAAAATCTATTATCGTTTGAAGATTTTTTTTTGGAGGATTGATACCTAACCTAAAAAGGTTTTTCTGATGATATTTTCGTAGGAGATATATATACATATATATATATATATATATGAGTTAAGTTTCAATAGAATTTAATTTCAACTTATTTAGAATTCCAGAGATATCTATTTTCTCTTTCTCTATGTCAGTCGAAAAAATAGGTTAAGGCATAATTTTGACGAAATTGTATAGGAAGATACAAAGATTGTTCTATTTTGAACAATAAATGAAACTGATATTTAGAACGACATCAAGGTGAGTGGAACCTCTACCCTGCCTTACTTATGTTTATAGTATTATCCAAAACAGAATTTTATACTATGTCTATTCTAAACCTTAGATTTTATGGTGTTTAGTCATAAAAAAAAAACTTGATTTTGCAAACATAATATTATGTATATGAGAAAAGGTGGAACAATTTGTATTTTGTTCTATGATTTTCCTTATGTGTACATAGCAAAAATTTTCAAATCAAATATTGATTACATAATGTTAGTTACTAATATTGTATATTAAATTGTGATTATGATTACATGGAGTAGTATACTATGTGTATTACATGATTCTTATACCACATGAATTTTTTATCAGTGCATATATTTTTTAAAATTTTGATTTATATGAAATAACTGTTTTGATATATGATGCGTTGTTGTTGTCATAAGTATTTTACATTACTGGCCTTGATTGAGGAGGGATGTGAGACTTCCTTGATCATTGCTTTGTTATTTATAGTTGTTTGATATTTTTGTACAAAAACTGAAGCTAATTTCATGTTCACATAGAGACCGACAAGGGTGGAATGAGGGTATTGATCACACTTGAATGCTGAACTTGTTTGTAATTATATGTATTTTCAGTTTTAGATGGCTTTATTGTTATTTGTCTTACCTTAGCAATATTGATGTTATAATGTTGAGGTAATGATTGATTCATTGGACTTTTCCTTAGTGGAAGTGTAGAGTAATAGATAATACAACCTACCCTCGGTAGGATCTACCAATTGTTACTTTACCTTTGGGTGGTATAATTTGGTTTTTGAGAGATTGGACACTAGATAGCTTCTACGAGTTTCTGTATGTTGGGTGAAAATAATGTGGTACTGTAACGCATTGGTCATTCATGGATGATATTGTCAATTCGTTGTTTAGTATCTTTTGAGTTATCATGTGTACTTATGCAGCCATATAAATGTAGCAATATAAGTATTAGTTGTAGGATTGTAATATATGTCTTTCCTGGTATTGGTTGTATGATAGTGATTTCAAATCTATTTAGTGTGGTGGTTCTACTTACTAAGTTTCTTCCGAGAAACTTACCCTCATAACTTACACATGACGCTGGTAAGGATTATTAAGGAGAGAATGTGAATGTTAAACCTATTATTGGTCAACATGAGGACATTGCTTATGGAATCGAAGAAGAAAATAATTGCTATTTTTGGATGATGTAGACTTTGTTTTTAGACTTTGAAGATGTAATTTAATTCGACATTACTTTAGGTTGAAAAGTAAAAATAGATAGTTGAACTTTGAATTTTAATATTATATTAGTTTAGTTCTTTCTTGCATTTATGTTGTGTCTGGATGCTACTCTGGTTCATTATCGCCTAAAACTTAAAGATCCTATGGACCGTTGATGTCTGAAAATCTTAGGCTAGGTTTAGGGTCATCACAATACCAAAGGTCAACTAATTTAGTGATCAGTAGAATCCTCAGTCCACTACTTGTGCGCCTAATTTGACACACATTCAAGTTTGGCACATATTAGATTCATGTATGGGAACGTGCTTAAAAAAGAAGAAAAAAAAGTTTGATTTTTTGAACAATTATCAGATCTACGATTGGATTTAGGTTTCCAAAAACCCACCTGAGTTGCACCCTTAGCCTTCTAACGTCACCCATTTGGTTTTGACCAATGTAGTGCTAGACCAGGTATGTATCTTTGAATCTTTACCATGAAAATCCATCACCAGGTGAACATGTATGGCATTGCCTTTGGTACTTCTTCAGTGACAGAGGATGAACAGAATGACCCTTCCTACCTAACGCAGTTGGTGAGTTGTGATGTGCAAAAAATCCATGCTCACCAAGAAAACAGAATGACCCTTGTAATTAAAATATAGCATTCTCTACAGCCAGATAAAACTTCATTACAATGGCCTTGTGGGCTGGGATTCCAAGTGAGAACAAAATACGACCTCACGACGGTATTAAGTGTAACAACATGGTTGTTCTCATATAGTGATACTAAAGGAGGAAAATTTTTATTTGTCCGGTCCAATTAATAAGGTGTTATCTATGTTCATCATTTTTGGGCCATGTGCAGAGCTGATCTGGCTAACTTTCCCTTTGGCATATTTCATAGAGGATGGATCAGTTCTTGTACAAGAACCATTCTTATATCGGCTTAATCCACACACATGGAATCCAACCCTATTGTGTATTCCAACTGGATTCTATGTGTATGGACAAGGATCGAATGAGAATAAATATGATCCACTCCATTTGATATGTCCTTCTTGGATGATTTTCTCATGTTAGTAAAAGAAGATTTGGCCACAGATTTTTTTATCTTTTTATTTTTTATTTTTGGGTAAAGCGACTTTTCAATTCAATGGACCTGATTTTCTACTTGAAAGACTAATTAATTAAATTTTCCAGACACCATAAATTACGGAAGGTCTGGAAGTCTGAAAATATTTTCTTTCTTCCACTCAAATTTTTTCCATAATGGACTTGACTTTGTGGGTGTGAAAAGAACACAATGAGTATTCCCTTCTTTTTACGTCGATCAAGAAAGCTTCTTGTTTGTCATTAATCTAATTCCAATCCATAGGATATGGCAGAAACCTCAGCGAAATCCTTTCTGCAAGCATTGCGTTCTTTAATATTGCAAGAGGATGGACTGGTTTGCAATAGGAAGAGTGAATCCATAGAAACAATAATCCATGACGCGGACAATTATATCGATCAGTATGTCCCTGAGACGAGAAGTCAAGATGGGTCTGATCAGAAGGCACAATTTTGCAGTGAATTAGAGAAGATCGATACACGTCTTGCCGGAATTTCAAGCCAAAGATCTCAACTCAACATGCCACTGCTGCCGATGTCAGAAGCAAAAGAAGAAATTGGGCAAAGTTCTTCTGGTGATGGTGTTGATGTAGTAGGTGAGGAATCTCTTGCTCCCTTTGCATTGAATTATAGAAACTTGCCTTCTTGTCTCAGATCCTGCTTACTGTACTGTTCTCTCTTCTCTGAGAATATTTTAATAAGTAGAGGAAGATTAGTTCGGCTATTGGTTGCTGAAGGTATTATACAAGAAAGAGCAGGGGAAGTAATGGAGAATATTGCTGAAGAAAATATCAACCAACTAGTTGGCCAAGGAATGCTTCGAGTGGAAATTAAATACAAAAATGAAGTGATCGAAGTTGTGGACCCTTATCTTAAAATCTGTCGACATAAGCTGCACCAAGGAAAAGGTATGGAAGGGAATCTACTGTTTTCAGATTCTAATTTTCCCAAGAGTTCCTCCATAGTTTTCATTCTATACAGTGGTGAAACTATCACTTGTAGTAGCTTCAATGATCACCCTGTGCGATCATTATTTGTCATTGGAGACATTTCAACAGGATTAACTTCTGCAGACCATTGGGAGGAAGGCATTCCTGACAATCACTGGACCTGCATAAGAAAAGCCATCCATAATTTCAATTTCTTGAGGGTTTTGGAACTTGAGAATCTTTGTATCAAGAGCTTACCAGAAGAAATAGGAGATCTGATACAGTTGAGGTATCTAGGCTTAAAACATTCAGCACTGGATGAGATTCCAGAGAGCATAGGTAATCTTCAAAATCTACAAACTTTGGATATTAGATACCCAAGAAGTCTAAGGGTATTGCCAGGAGCAGTTTTGAATCTTCTACAGTTGAGGCACCTTAAGTTGTCAATGATGTTTAAAATAAAAGTCCCCTCAGGTATGGGTATATTAACAAACCTCCAGAGTTTAACTGGATTATATGTAAGACATGGCATCATTGAAGAATTAAGAAGTTTAACTCAACTCAGGAAACTAGAATTGATTGATGTATCAGAAGAACATGGCAGTGAGCTCTCTGCTTCTATAATGAAGATGACAGGACTTGTGTCTTTATCTCTGGCTACAAAAGACATAATAGCTTACCTACTCGACTATGAGAATGATGAACTGTTGCCTACACTCGAGCAATTTTCACCACCGCCATCTATCAAAAGACTTCACCTATATGGGCGTCTAATGGATCTACCTCACTGGGTCTGCACCATGGAGAACCTCACTATGCTAAAATTAGTTTATTCCTTTCTATCTGAAGAAGCATTTTCTGTACTTCAATTTCTTCCCAACTTGAAATATCTAAGACTTTGGGGAGCTTACGAGGTCAAAGTAATAAACAAGGATTTTTTCAAGGTGGGTGGGTTTCCTAAGCTAGAGACACTTATTATTTATTCTAAGAATCTACTAGAATGGACTGAGATTGAAGAAGGGGCACTCCCAAGTTTGGCATTCCTCTTCTTCCTCTATTGTGAACGATTGAGGAATCTTCCAGAAGGACTGCAATATATTAGCATGCTAAGAGTACTGGAGATATGTCCCTTGCACCCAGATCTTGAACGGAGGTTGAAATGTGATGGAGGCAAAGATAATTACAAGATCAAACACATCCCAAAAAAACTTTTTTTCTCTTCATTCCTAAACACATGGGTTGAAATTTAATGCCATGTTCTGTCAACTGAAGAAAAAGAAAATTACAAAATGAAGCACATCCCTTGGGTACGAATTTTCTTTACAATTTAAATTATTTTTGACTCTTACATATTTTTTTTTTTAAGGGGCACGATAGGTCCAATGGTAAGATATGAATGTTGCGACTTGGTGGTCATGTAGTTGAAACGGCCTCTCGACATTCTCGTGGTAAGGCTATGGAGTTCGCATCACCCCAGACTTCACACATGCGGGAGCCTCGTGCATCGGGTACGCCTTTTATGTATTTTTTTTCTTTTTGAGATGATAAGTTAACATAAGGACTATTTGATTAGGCAAAACTCAATGTGCCATGTTGAATTGCAGATCACATTGTAGTGATATGAGCTACTTTTGACATCTGTAAATGAATTCATATCTTAAAGGGTGTTTGCCAAGCTTGGTTGAAACAAAGAGAATTATAAGATCAAACATGAGCCAAGTGAAGTTCATATCCCTATATCTCGGGTGGCACATGTATCTAATAAATGATTTTGTAAAATAGATCTCAATAGATTTCTATTGAATAAGGTATCTTCTTATTGGCAATCCTTAAGGTGTCAAATATTTGTAATTTTATATTTCTATCTTCTTAGTATGACACATTTCTTCTTTTAATATGAATAAAAATGTCAATTCATATGTGTATGGGAGATTAGGAGACAAATATAACTCTTGACAATTATGTTATTGTAAGTACGTACTTTCAAATTATTTTGGAAATATTTTTCTTCCCTTGTGTTGGCAACAAATTCCGCATGACTGAAAAGTGATAGATGTGCGGGCATGCCAGAGTTGTACAGACTCGAGAAAATGGTCATGGAATATTGACTGACTTCTAACCAGGGAGAAAGTGAGGTCCTTCCATGCCTCGATCGTTCCAATGACTTAAAAGTGAAAAACAAACTTATGGAATAAATAGAAAAGGAACCCCATCCATTAAAATTGGTGCAAGAAGAATACAATACATTACATCTATCATGGCAAAAGAAGGGACTGCTATGAATGTAAACTGAGGAAAATCATGATGAAACACGGGCCATCATGGTCTTTGAGATAGTCATGATGAAGCAAGGGCCGTCATGGTCTTGGCTAAGCAAAAAAACTGATTTGTTGAGAAAAATAAGAAGTAAAACTAATTTAAGGAAATGTAAAAAATACAGACTGAAACTATTCTACTTGAAAAGGAAAAGATAGTTGATGCATTGTGTAGTTTGTTTGATCAGTTGGAGTTCCCTTCTTCTTCCATTGAAGCCCTTTTAATAGTTTTATTTTAAAGATCCTACTCTTTTGTGAGTTTCGTAACTACGAGAACCCATATATCACATCCTTAGTGGGGTAGTTATTGGAATCACACCCCCTTGATTGGTTGTAACTGCCTTAACCACTCAAGCCATCTGTTTGTAACTTTCCTGGAATTAAACCATGTTTGTACGAATCATGTTGATTGACAATCGGTCAACTGACCGTAAAAAGCCACAATCAGTTAGCTAATCGTAAAATGTCATGATCGATCATTTGATCGTATTCGATCAGCCTACTCGATCCACCTGATGGTTATTCTGACTAATCAACTCTTTAATATAAGGTCGTCATTTTTTGGCTAACTTAATTACCAGCCGTCAACTCCTTAACACAATCGGTCAATAAATCGACGTCGATTTATTGATCGATTGTCTTGTAGGTCAGATTTGCTAAAATCGGGTACCAACAATTGCCCCCCAAATCCCTGTGAACAGTGTTATTAGCACAAATTTCATAAGGATTTGTGGACATTTTTTATTCTTCCATCATATAGCACCTCTCTTGATAATGAACTAGTCGAAACCAACATGTAGCACTACTTGACCATGTCAATTGTGGGGCATTATATCTTGACCATTTATGTCAACTACATTAATCTTGACCGATGCCGGTCACTATAGCTTTGACCAATATTGGTCACTATACCCTTTTACTAACGGTGTCAAAATGAAATCAAAATTGAGAAGATAAAATTGAAGCCAAACCGAATCAATTGAGTGAAACCAACTTAAATCAAATTTGGTCCTAATTCACCTCGAAATTACAGGACTAATTTGATTCGGTTCTGGTTCCATCTTATAGAACCATCGTTAAAATCGATTTTAAACCTCCACTTTTTTTTTTCCAAACCTCCACGTTTTCTACCCCCTTTTTTTTTGTTGGGTTTGCCATCTTCGTTGCAAACAGATAGGAAGAGAGAAAAAAGGGAAGGAGAGAAAAACAAGGAGAAAAGAAAGGAGAGGAAAGAGTAAAATACTCTCTTCGTCTTTTCTCTCTCTTTTCTTTTTTTCTTTTTTTCTTTTTTTGTTTTTTTCTTTTTTTTGTTTTTTTCAATCTCACACAAAGCGGGGAATAGGACGAGAGAAAGAGGGGAAAGAAAGAGAAAAAAATTGGGAGTGAGAGAAAAACGTAAAGGGAGAGAGAAAGAAGGAAATAGAAAAAATTAAGAAGAAGAGAAAGGGGAGGAAGATAAAGACCCCCCCAAAAAAAAGGTAAAATACCCTCTTCGTCTTTTCAATCTCTATTATTTATTTTTTTCACACAAAGAGGGGAAAAGGACGAGAGAAAGAGGGAAAGAAAGTGAAAAAAATTGGGAAAGAAAGCAAAACGTATAGGGAGAGGAAAACAGGAAAGACAGAACAATAAGGAGAAAAGAAAAGAAAGGAAGTAAGAGATAAAATGGAAAGAGATATAAAATGAGAAAAGAAAGGAGAGTGGGAATAGTCAGAGATAGTCGCACAAGTGGGTTGAAATCGTCTGTAATTTCGATCTCGTACAATTCCGTGCAATACCACCTTCAGGTGGTGACACGTGTATTGATACCAATACAATGGTCCAGATCTGGTACAACTAATAAAACATTAAATCAGTGAAGAGGCATTTAAATCAGATCTGGACCATTGCATTGGTATCAATACACGTGTCACCCCCTGAAGGTGGTATTTTACGGAATTATACGATATCAGAATTGCAGACGATTTTTTTCCCGCACAAGTTTAGCTAAAAAAGGTAGTGGGAATTTCCATACCCGAGCAATTCTCTTCATCTCACGAACACATAGATCCCACGTTAATTACTATAACAAAAGCATCCAAATTCCAAAATGATTGCGAGTCGTGTCCAGATCAACTACCCATATGGGCTGCGTTACTTCTACTTTCACATTCTCTTGAGATACCACGTGTAAAGTGGAGTACATAAGAAAACGGGACAAGTGAGAGCCATTAGAGGATTGGAAGTTGGCTTCTAAGAGCCAAACCCCTCTCAATCGTTGATCTTTTATAACCGCAATCGTAACCATTCATATTTTACAAGCAGTTTTAGTCATGGAGAGATGGTCTAGTGACCTTTGCAACTCCAACAATATGCTTGAAATCTTGTATGCAACCAAATTTGCAGTAAAAGGGTAATCCTTCATAGATTGCAGGATTTGCCCCCAATTCCACACTTTCATTGCCTGATTCACGGGCTGAGGTTACCTTTGTCAGGTTCTCCACAATACCTTCATCGGCATTTCTTCATAAATTTGCAGGATTATTATCTCTAGTTGACCACCTGCATTGCTCCTGGTGGGCATTTCTTCTTCCTTGAACCAACATAAGTTTTCTTTTTGGTGTCCCACTGGGCATGCCAAAAAGATCTTGGCAGCAAATTCTACATGACAAAAAAATGATAAATGCGCGGGCATGCCAGAGCCATACAGACTCGAGAGAATGGTCATGGAATATTAACTGACTTCTAACCAGGGAGAAAGTGAGGTCCTTCCATGCCTCGATCACTCCAAGGACCTAAAAGTGAAAAACAAACTCATTGAATAAATAGAAAAGGAACTCCATCTAATAAAATTGGTCCAAGAAGAACACAATACATTACATCGATCATGGTAAAACAAGGGACTGTCATGAATGTAAACTGAGGAAAACCATGACAAAACATAGGCCGTCATGGTCTTGGCTAAGCAATAAAACTGATCTGTTGAGAAAAATACAAAGAAAAACTAATACAAGGAAATTCAAAAAATATAGACTGAAACTATTCTACATGAAAAGGAAAAGATAGTTGATGCATTGTGTAGTTTGTTTGATCGGTTGGAAATCCCTTCTTCTTCCATTGAAGTCCTTTTTATAGTTTTATTTGAAAAAACCTGCTCTTTTGGGAGATTCATAACTGCAGGAACCCATGTGTCACATTCTTAGTGGGGCAGTTATTGGAATCACACTCCCTTGATTGATTGTAACTGCCTTAACTACTCAAGCCATGTGTTTGTAACCTTCCTAGAACTAAACCACATTTGTACGAATCATGTTGATTGATAATCGATCAGCTGACTGTAAAAAACCACAATCAGTCAACTGATCGTAAAATATCACGATTGGTCATTTGACTGTATTCTGTCAGTTTGCTCGATCCACCTGATGGTTATTCTGATTGATTGACTCCTTAATACTAGGTCGTCATTTTTTTGGCCAACTTGATTACTGATCAGCCTAACTGGTCAGCTCCTTAACATAATCGGTTGATAAATCGATGTCGATTTATTGATTGATTGTCTTGTAGGCCAGATTTTCTAAATCATGTTGGTACACCATTTTAGCAAATGTCGCCTACAAGACATGTACTAAGGGAGTGATTGGTCCGACTTCGATTTATTGATCGATTGTGTTACGGAGCTGACCAGTTAAGTGGATCGGTAATCAAGTTGGCCAAAAAATGATGACCTTGTATTGAGTTGATTAGTCATAACAACCATCAGGTGGATCAAGCAGACTGACTGAATACGGTTAGATGACCGATCATTTTACGGTCAGCTGATTAATTGTTGCTTTTTATAGTCAGCTGGCCGATTGTGACTTTTTACGATAAGCTTGACTGTTGGTACAAATGTGGTTTAGTTCTAGGGAAGTTACAAACACATGGCTTGAGTGGTTAAGGAAGTTACAACCAATCAAGAGAGTGTGATTCCAATAACTACCCCACTAAGGATGTGACACATAGGTTCTTGCAGTTATGAAACTCCCAAAAGAGCAGGTTTTTTCAAATAAAACTATAAAAAGGACTTCAATGGAAGAAGAAGGGATTTCCAACCGATCAAACAAACTACACAATGCATCAACTATCTTTTCCTTTTCATGTAGAATAGTTTCAGTCTGTATTTTTTGAATTTCCTTAATTTAGTTTTACTTTGTATTTTTCTCAACAGATCAATTATGTTGCTTAGCTAAGACCATGACGGCTTGTGATTCGTCATGATTGTCTCAAAGAACATGACGACCCATGTTTCGTCATGGTTTTCCTTAGCTTAATTTCATGGATGTCCCTTGTTTGCTATGATTGATGTAATGTATTGTGTTTTTCATCGACTAATTTTAATGGATGGAGTTCCTCTTCTGTCTATTTTTGTAACGCCTCATCTTCCGTAAAGGAGAAATGGAGGTTAACAGTCCAAGGATCATATCTCTTAAGGTTGAACCATGAATCAATTGAGTTTAAATCATAAGAAAAATTTAAATCTATATTAAACACAAACCTTAAAACAATAATAGTGGAAGTCTTCAAAATAATAATTAAAAGTCATAAAAGCCTCCAATATCATCCATAACTAATTAAATCCTTTAGGAAAATTATTACATCCATAATTTAAATCTCTAAGATAAATAATAAAATCTAGCATCAACTAAAATAGTAAATATTCTGAACATCCCCATCAATTTCTTGGTTCTCGCCACTAACTAGTATGTCAGAGTGTTCTCCATCTGGGGAATGATTTGGGTAAGTTTTAGGGAGAAACTCAGCAAGTAAAACCGCATACAATATCCAAAAGTTTCAATATTGACCGATTGTGTTAAGGAGTTGACCGGTAATTAAGTTAGCCAAAAAATGACGACCTTATATTAAAGAGTTGATTAGTCAGAATAACCATCAAGTGGATCGAGTAGGCTGATCGAATACGATCAGATGATCGATCATGACATTTTACGATTAGCTAACTGATTGTGGCTTTTTACGGTTAGTTGACCGATTGTCAATCAACATGATTCGTACAAACATGGTTTAATTCCAAGGAAGTTACATACAAGATGGCTTGAGTGGTTAAGGTAGTTACAACCAATCAAGGGGGTGTGATTCCAATAACTACCCCACTAAGGATGTGATACATGGGTTCTCGTAGTTACGAAACTCACAAAAGAGTAGGATCTTTAAAATAAAACTATTAAAAGGGCTTCAATGGAAGAAGAAGGGAACTCCAACTCATCAAACAAACTACACAATGCATTAACTATCTTTTCCTTTTCAAGTAGAATAGTTTCAGCCTGCATTTTTTACATTTTCTTAAATTAGTTTTACTTCTTATTTTTCTCAAGAAATCAGTTTTTTTGCTTAGCCAAGACCATGACGGCCCTTGCTTCATCATGACTATCTCAAAGACCATGATAGCCCGTGTTTCATCATGATTTTCCTCAGTTTACATTCATAGCAGTCCCTTCTTTTGCCATGATAGATGTAATATATTGTATTCTTCTTGCACCAATTTTAATGGATGGGGTTCCTCTTCTATTTATTCCATAAGTTTGTTTTTCACTTTTAAGTCCTTGGAGCAATCGTGGCATGGAAGGACCTCACTTTCTCCCTAGTTAGAAGTCAATCAATATTCCATGACCGTTTTCTCGAGTCTATACAACTCTGGCATGCCCACACATCTATCACTTTTCAGCCATGCGGAATTTGTTGCCAACACAAGGGAAGAAAAATATTTCCAAAATAATTTGAGAGTACGTACTTACAATAACATAATTGTCAAGAGTTATATTTGTCTCCTAATCTCCCATACACATATGAATTGACATTTTTATTCATATTAAAAGAAGAAATGTGTCATACTAAGAAGATAGAAATATAAAATTACAAATATTTGACACCTTAAGGATTGCCAATAAGAAGATACATTATTCAATAGAAATCTATTGAGATCTATTTTACAAAATCATTTATTAGATACATGTGCCACCCGAGATATAGGGATATGAACTTCACTTGGCTTATGTTTGATATTATAATTCTCTTTGTTTCAACCAAGCTTGGCAAACACCCTTTAAGATATGAATTCATTTACAGATGTCAAAAGTAGCTCATATCACTACAATGTGATCTGCAATTCAACATGGCATATTGAGTTTTGCCTAATCAAATAGTCTTTCTGTTAACTGATCATCTTAAAAAGAAAAAAATACATAAAAGGCGTACCCGATGCACGAGGCTCCCGCATGTGTGAAGTCTGGGGTGATGCGAACTCCATAGCCTTACCACGAGAATGTCGAGAGGCCGTTTCAACTACATGACCACCAAGTCGCAACATTCATATCTTACCATTGGACCTATCGTGCCCCTTAAAAAAAAAAATGTAAAAGTCAAAAATAATTTAAATTGTAAAGAAAATTTGTACCCAAGGGATGTGCTTGACTTTGTAATTTTCTTTTTCTTCAGTTGACAGAACATGGCATTAAATTTCAACCCATGTGTTTAGGAATGAAGAGAAAAAACGTTTTTCTGGGATGTGTTTGATCTTGTAATTATCTTTGCCTCCATCACATTTCAACCTCCGTTCAAGATCTGGGTGCAAGGGCCATATCTCCAGTACTCTTAGCATGCTAATATATTGCAGTCCTTCTGGAAGATTCCTCAATCGTTTACAATAGAGGAAGAAGAGGAATGACAAACTTGGCAGTGCCCCTTCTTCAATCTCAGTCCATTCTAGTAGATTCTTAGAATAAATAATAAGTGTCTCTAGCTTAGGAAACCCACCCACCTTGAAAAAATCCTTGTTTATTACTTTGACCTCGTAAGCTCCCCAAAGTCTTAGATATTTCAAGTTGGGAAGAAATTGAAGTACAGAAAATGCTTCTTCAGATAGAAAGGAATAACCTAATTTTAGCATAGTGAGGTTCTCCATGGTGCAGACCCAGTGAGGTAGATCCATTAGACGCCCATATAGGTGAAGTCTTTTGATAGATGGCGGTGGTGAAAATTGCTCGAGTGTAGGCAACAGTTCATCATTCTCATAGTCGAGTAGGTAAGCTATTATGTCTTTTGTAGCCAGAGATAAAGACACAAGTCCTGTCATCTTCATTATAGAAGCAGAGAGCTCACTGCCATGTTCTTCTGATACATCAATCAATTCTAGTTTCCTGAGTTGAGTTAAACTTCTTAATTCTTCAATGATGCCATGTCTTACATATAATCCAGTTAAACTCTGGAGGTTTGTTAATATACCCATACCTGAGGGGACTTTTATTTTAAACATCATTGACAACTTAAGGTGCCTCAACTGTAGAAGATTCAAAACTGCTCCTGGCAATACCCTTAGACTTCTTGGGTATCTAATATCCAAAGTTTGTAGATTTTGAAGATTACCTATGCTCTCTGGAATCTCATCCAGTGCTGAATGTTTTAAGCCTAGATACCTCAACTGTATCATATCTCCTATTTCTTCTGGTAAGCTCTTGATACAAAGATTCTCAAGTTCCAAAACCCTCAAGAAATTGAAATTATGGATGGCTTTTCTTATGCAGGTCCAGTGATTGTCAGGAATGCCTTCCTCCCAATGGTCTGCAGAAGTTAATCCTGTTGAAATGTCTCCAATGACAAATAATGATCGCACAGGGTGATCATTGAAGCTACTAGAAGTGATAGTTTCACCACTGTATAGAATGAAAACTATGGAGGAACTCTTGGGAAAATTAGAATCTGAAAACAGTAGATTCCCTTCCATACCTTTTCCTTGGTGCAGCTTATGTCGACAGATTTTAAGATAAGGGTCCACAACTTCGATCATTTCATTTTTGTATTTAATTTCAACTCGAAGCATTCGTTGGCCAACTAGTTGGTTGATATTTTCTTCAGCAATATTCTCCATTACTTCCCCTGCTCTTTCTTGTATAATACCTTCAGCAACCAATAGCCGAACTAATCTCCCTCTACTTATTAAAATATTCTCAGAGAAGAGAGAACAGTAGAGTAAGCAGGATCTGAGGCAAGAAGGCAAGTTTCTATAATTCAATGCAAAGGGAGCAAGAGATTCCTCACCTACTAGATCAACACCATCACCAGAAGAACTTTGCCCAATTTCTTCTTTTGCTTCTGACATCAGTAGCAGTGGCATGTTGAGTTGAGATCTTTGGCTTGAAATTCCGGCAAGACGTGTATCGATCTTCTCTAATTCGCTGCAAAATTGTGCCTTCTGATCAGACCCATCTTGACTTCTCGTCTCAGGGACATACTGATCGATACAATTGTCCGCGCCATGGATTATTGTTGCTATGGATTCTCTCTTCCTATTGCAAACCAGTCCATCCTCTTGCAATATTATAGAACGCAATCCTTGCAGAAAGGATTTCGTTGAGGCTTCTGCCATATCCTATGGATTGGAATTAGATTAATGACAAACAAGAAGCTTTCTTGATCCACGTAAAAAGAAGGGGATACTCATTGTGTTCTTTTCACACCCACAAAGTCAAGTCCAATAGGGATAAAATTTGAGTGGAAGAAAGAAAATATTTTCAGACTTTCAGACCTTCCGTAATTAAAGGTGTCTGGAAAATTTAATTAATTAGTCTTTCAAGTAGAAAATCAGGTCCATTGAATTGAAAAGTCGCTTTACCCAAAAATAAAAAATAAAAAGATAAAAAAATCTGTGGCCACATCTTTTTTTACCAACATGAGAAAATCATCCAAGAAGGACATATCAAATAGAGTGGATCATATTCATCCTCATTCAATCCTCATCCATACACATAGAATCCAGTTGGAATCCGCAATAGGGTTGGATTCCATGTGTGTGGATTAAACCGATACAAGAATGGTTCTTATACAAGAACTGATCCATCCTCTATGAAATATGCCAAAGGGAAAGTTAGCCAGATCAGCTCTGTACATGGCCCAAAAATGGTGAACATAGATAACACCTTATCAATTGGACCGGGCAAATAAAAAATTTCCTCCTTCTTTAGTATCACTATATGAGAACAACCATGTTGTTACACTTAATACCATCGTGAGGTTGTATTTTGTTCTCACATGGAAAACTTTGAGAGTTGTGTTGGTCTTCACATATTTCAATGGCCAAATACAATATAAAAGAATCTACAATAGTGATTAAATGTGTAGAAAGTTTCATAAAATAGGAATGCATAAAATGTACTGCAGATCCTTAATTATACATTTGGAAACATTACACCAACTGTCAATTATCATTTTGAAATTTAAGAGTTGCAAAGAAGGTCCGTTTATCCATAATACGGTTTAATGGAATTTGTAATTTGACTAAAATACATGTTTCTCTTGTTAATTCATTAGAAATCTTGGCCAAAGATGACAAACCTAATCATTGTCATGAGAGGTTTGAGTAGGGGTGTCAATTGGTCGAGTTGGGCCAGTGACGGTCGGGCCTAGCGGGCATATATCCTTTCACCGTGACCTCCCTATTTAAGAAACGAGTCAGTGTCGGTCAGTCTAGTGTTGGGTTCGGTCGGGTTCTGAGCTTCTGACAATCGGGCTATAATAGGGCCTTAAATGGGGTAGCGTACCAATAAAACCTTAGACGTTCTTTAATTGTCTTAGATTTAAGAAACTTTAATATGTTTTATTAAATCATCAACAATTTAGTAAAGATATTACATCCAATAATTAATAAAAATAGCAAAATATACCTTATTCTATTAAAAAAAAATCTAAATATACATATAAGTGGTCAAGCTAAATATGTTGGGCCAAGTCGGGCTTGTAAATAGGCCTGACGGGCGGGCACCTATCGAGCTTACCCTTGTACCGTGTACTACCTGTTTATAAACAGGCTGGGCGTAGGCCTGACACATTTAATAATTGGTGCGGGCTTGGGATTGACACCCTTAATTTTGAGTGTGTGTGTGTGTGTATGTGTGTATGTGTGTGAAATGAAACCATTCATATGAATTCAATTTTATGATCAGAGCTGAAAGCTAAAGAATGTTGTATTAAATGAATTAAAAAAATAAAATAAAGTTTCAAAATTTCTTTTTCATTTTTTCTTGTTTTTGTCTCCCACAAAATTTGAACCATTGACCTCTCATATATATACTACTATGAGAACTACATGGATAAAGTTTTTTGGAAGAACAATTCCTTCATGCTCTCATGTCTCATTGGGGTTTAGGGTTTATTTTCACACATGTATGTGCTAGACCAGGTGGAAGCATGATAAGGCAAGGGGAGGCGATGCCTTGGTGTGCGTGATTTAATTTTGCTCTAGTCTAGATTTTAATCTGGTTTCCCTTTCGCCGATGTCACATGAAGATTTTTGAGGTTGGATTAGTTTTTTCCTGATGTGAAAAAGGTTTTTCCAACTTTAGATGAGCGTTGTTCAACATATTCCCAGCATAGATGATCTTTCATTGTGTGCCTTACAATAAGCTTTAGACGTCAGTAATATCCAATTTTTTTGTCTTCTTTCTTTGAGAGACACATCTTTTGGGCTCCTTTCTACTGGTGTTTCCAATAGGGGGCATCTCTCCTCTATAAATGGAGAATTTTATGGACACTATAGAATATAATTCTAAGTGTTGTATTAGGTATCTTATACTCTTTGTTTTTTCTCCCTATTTTTTGCATATCACTTATTGTTTTGAGAGTTCTCCTTGTTCCATCAGTTTAGTTCATTAATCACAACCTAAATGAGTCCCAATATGACCCTGTAAGTGAGTACAACAATTACTTGAAGACCTAATAAGTGGTTGTTTCTCTTGGAGGTTGGTTCGCTAGATCCCGTATTGTACCATTAATTACAATCCTAAGGAGAGTGACTGGTGGCATGACTTAGCACAACCAAGTGTTCATGTACTAAACTCTCATATTATACATGATTGTTTTTTAAGGATTATATGTTTAATATAATTCTATTTTCTCAATTTATTTTACTAAATTAAGATCTTAGTATTGAGATTATAGAAGTATGGCTTCTCAAATTTCTTCAAGTGCAACTATTATTGTTATTTCAGGTTTGAAAACATTATGAATAGTCTTTTATTTGACAAGATAGTAATTAAATGATTCTAAATTCAGGAGGTGGAAGCAAATGATTAAATATTCTTTAAGTTTGTTGGCGGTCATTTGCCTTCATGAAACTTCAAATGGTGGAGAATGATGATCTCGCTAGACTTTGTTACAAGTGGACAACCAATTTTTAAAAATCTATGACTGACAAGTGAATACACCTACTATGTGACAGTGAGACCACCGTTTCCGATAAGCCAGCCCACAAGGCCATTGTAATGAAGTTTTATCTGGCTGTAGAGAATGCTATATTTTAATTACAAGAGTCATTCTGTTTTCTTGGTGAACATGGATTTTTTGCACATCACAACTCACCAACTGCGCTAGGTAGGAAGGGTCATTTTGTTCATCCTTTGTCACTGAAGAAGTACCAAAGGCAATGCCATACATGTTCACCTGGTGATGGATTTTCATGGTAAAGATTCAAAGATACATACCTGGTCTAGCACTACATTGGTCAAAACCAAATGGGTGACGTTAGAAGGCTAAGGGTGCAACTCAGGTGGGTTTTGGGAAACCTAAATCCAATCGTAGATCTGATAATTGTTCAAAAAATCAAACTGTTTTTTTCTTCTTTTTTAAGCACTTTCCCATACATGAATCTAATATGTGCCAAACTTGAATGTGTGTCAAATTAGGCGCACAAGTAGTGGACTGAGGATTCTACTGATCACTAAATTAGTTGACCTTTGGTATTGTGATGACCCTAAACCTAGCCTAAGGTTTTCAGACATCAACGGTCCACAGGATCTTTAAGTTTTAGGTGATAATGAACCAGAGTAGCATCCACACACAACATAAATGCAAGAAAGAACTAAACTAATATAATATTAAAATTCAAAGTTCAATTATCTATTTTAACTTTTAAACCTAAAGTAATGTCGAATTAAATTACATCTTCAAAGTCTAAAACAAAGTCTATATCATCTAAAAATAGAAATCATTGTCTTCTTCGATTCCATAGGCAATGTCCTCATGTTGACCAATAATAGGTTTAACATTCACAGTCTCTCCTTAATAATCCTTACCAGCGTCATGTGTAAGTTATGAGGGTAAGTTTATGGGAAGAAACTTAGTAAGTAGAACCACCACACTAAACAGATTTGAAATCACTATCAAACAACCAATACTAGGAAAGACAGATAGTACAATCATACAACTAATACTTACATTGCTACATTTATATCGCTGCATAAGTACACATGATAACTCAAAAGAAACTAAACAATGAATTGACAATATCATCCATGAATAACCAATGAGTTACAGTACCACATTATTTTCACCCAACATACAGAAACTCGTAGAAGCTATCTAGTGTCTAATCTCCCAAAAACCAAATTATACCACCCGAAGGTAAAGTAACAATTGGTAGATCCTACCGATGGTAGGTTGTATTATCTATTAGTCTACACTTCCACTAAGGAAAAGTCCAATGAATCAATCATCACCTCAACATTATAACATCAATGTTGCTAAGGTAAGAAAAATAACAATAAAGCCATCTAAGACTGAAAATACATATAATTACAAACAAGTTCAACATTCAAGTGTGATCAATACCCTCATTCCACCTTTGTCGGTCTCTATGTGAACATGAAATTAGCTTTAGTTTTTGTACAAAAATATTAAACAACAATTATAAATAACAAAGCAATGATCAAAGAAGTCTCACATTCCTCCTCAATCAAGGCCAGTAATGTAAAATACTTATGACAACAACACATCATATACAAAACAGTAAGTTTATATAAATAAGAATTTTAAAAAATATATGCACTGATAAAAAACTCATGTGGTATAAGAATCGTGTAATACACATAGTATACTACTCCATGTAATCATAATCACAATTTAATATATAATATTAGTAACTAACATTATGTAATCAATACTCGATTTGAAAATTTTTGCTATGTACACATAAGGAAAATCATAGAACAACACACAAATTGTTCCACCTTCTCTCATATACATAATATTATGTTTGCAAAATCAAGTTTTTTTTTTATGACTAAACACCATAAAATCTAAGGTTTAGAATAGACATAGTACAAAATTCTGTTTTGGATAATACTATAAACATAAGTAAGTTAGGGTAGAGATTCCACTCACCTTGATGTCGTTCTAAATATTAGTTTTATTTATCGTTCAAAATAGAACAATCTTTGTATCTTCCTATGCAATTTCGTCAAAATTCTGCCTTAAGCTATTTTTTCGACTGACATAGAGAAAGAGAAAATAGATATCTCTGGAATTCTAAATAAGTTGAAATTAAATTCTATTGAAACTTAACTCATATATATATATATGTATATATATCTCCTACGAAAATATCATCAGAAAAACCTTTTAGGTTAGGTATCAATCCTCCCAAAAAAATTCTTCAAACTATAACAGATTTTGTTCAACAAATTTAAAAAACTTATTGACCCACTTTCCCTAACTCAAATTACTTCTAACTTTGTCAGGATTTAAAAGACTCATAAAAATTGTTATAGTAAAAAATCAGATAAAAACCCAAAGTTTATATTCCTCTGTCACCATCTCCATTCCCGGGTACAGAAAACTTCCCTAACAGTGACATGTTCAAGTACATGAATTTTTTTGGTGTATCAAATTAACTCCGAATTTAATGAAAATTCTATGAGGTCATATAAACACATGTGCGCCCAATAATTATTTTAGATTATAAAACAATCCCTAACTATGTTTAATAATATGAACAATCTCAGATTATTGTTTTGTCAAACCCAGAAAATACTTTTAACATGTCAAAATCTTATTTTCTCTCTTATCAAACTCATAATCCAAAATTCCACACATTTAAATTATAGTCTCTCCCCCAGTAAAACATTAAAAATAATTACATCATAGGATAAAAACTCTTACTTTGAAAATCGTTTAAAACCTTGATTTCTTTTCTCCTCTTTTTTACCCACAATACCTTTATTTTTATTTAATTTTCTTTTTTGCTTTTCTTTAAATAGAGGGTGAGAGACAAGAGAGTCACTTTTTTTTTGGCTTCTCTTTCCCCTTCTTATTTTATATCCAACTCTATCTCTTACTTTCCTACTTTATTTCCAAATCTCTCTCTTACTCTCTTCTAGTTAAAATCGATCTCCAATTCTCTCTCTCTCTCTCTCTATTCCTACTTTATCTCCCTTACTAGGCTGTCCAAATTTCAAAACTAAGATCCACGGTTTTATTCGGAAAGCCTTCTTTTGTTAATCATTAATTAATAATAATTAGTTAGTTAAGGTTGTTAGTTAGTTAGGTCTTGTTTTGTTAGAATTAATTTAAGAAACCTCCGACAATAGGGTTCTTATAAGATTTGTATTTTTCTCTCTCCTCGTCATAATAAAATATCACAATTGAAGTGAAAAACACCTCCTCCTTGATTTAGCTAAGGTAAAGGTTAGTTAGGTGTTATCCATTTGTTAGTTATTTGTACAATTATTTATATATATATATTATTCTTAATTAAATAAGTCAATATTAGGATTGAGATTGAAATCAAATTATGGTCCAGTGGCAAAGTAAATCATGGTTCAGTGGCAACATGGTAATTCCCAAGATAAAAATTATAAAGTTATTTTACAGTGTAATTACATCGAATGGATAATTTTTAGCACTTATTGATGCACCTTGAATGGTCTGGCATCCTCACTTTAAGTCACCCTAACTCTACAATGGTCAAAAGATAAAAATACCCCTAAGTCAGATCTCAAGGCATTACAGGTGTAGCATAGGGAAGCCCATTGGTATACAGGACGTAAACGGATCTTCACAAATCCAGAACATGGCTCCATTTCTAGCCACAAAATAGTCAGCAAAATAAAAATATCCTAGGTTATGGCCTACACCATACATGATCTGACTGTGAACCTAGAGCAAATGCTTCTAGCTTATCTATAGCAATATTCCATGTCTTGTTAATAAGGATGAAGACTTCAACCTTATTACCTAGATATAGTATAAAATATTACATTTTTAAAGATCTTTTACCCAAAAGGGTTTGCTTCCCCAGGGGAAAAAAGCAAAATATACAGAATTTTGGGATCTATCTATGGTCTCAAATAGGCTTCCAGGAGCTAGGACATATGTTTTGATCAAACCATAAAAAAGTTTGAATTTAAAAATTATTGATGAGGCATGCATTTATAAAAATGTTAGTGGGATTAGCATTTGTTTCCTAGTTTTGATGTGAACGATATTTTACTTATTGGGAATGATGTGGGATTACTTTCATCTATAAATGTGTGGTTATCCAAAAAATTCTCAATGAAAGACTTTGGTGAAGCGAGTTACATCATTGAAATTAAGCTTGTGAGAGATCATAAGAATAGTAAGTTGGGCTTATCACAATCCACTTATATTGACAAAATATTGAGAAAGTTTGGCATGATAGATTCCAAGAAGGAAAATGTTCCTTTTAGATATGGAATCACGTTATCCAAGTCACAGTGCCCTCAAAATCCTAAAGATATTGAGGCTATGAGGAGAATCCCTTATGCTTTAGCAATAGGAAGTCTCATGTATGCCATGTTATGCACTAGACCTGATATTTATCATATAGTAGGAATTCTGAGCCAGTATCTATCCAATCCATGCCAAGAGCATTGGACTGCTATCAAATGTATTTGAGGAGGTCTAAGGATTCATAGTCTATGGTTGTGACTAGTTGTCAGTCATGGGTTATACAAACTTAAATTTACAGATTGACAAAGATGACAGAAAGTTCACCTCTAATATGATTTACATTTTGGGTAGTGGGGCTACAATTTGGGAGAGCGTCAAATAGAATTCGACGACCGACTCCACAACTGGAGATGAGTGCTTTGCAATTAGTGAAGCAACCAAAAAAGGGGTTTGGATCAAGAAATTCTTGACTGACCTAGGGATGCTGCCTAAGCTTGTCAAGCATCTCATTCCGTTGTATTGTGACAATCGAAGAGCCATAGCATAAGCAAAGGAACCAAGGGCTCATCAGAAAAACAAGCATGTAGAGCGGAAGTATCATTTGATTAGAGATTATGTAGCACAGTGATATAGCCATAGCTAAGGTTATGCTCAGAATATATCTAATCCCCTAACAAAGGGTTTGTCACCTTTGTTTTTGAAAAACATGTGGGGAACATGGGTGTGAAGTTTATGGGGAATTGGCTATGATGTACATGAGAGTTTGATATGTATTCATCAAACTCTATTAATTGAATTAAATTGTTTAATTTATTATTTAGCATAATATAATATTGAACCCAGATTGTCCATGAGTTTTTTCAAACTCAAAATTGTTCACGATTGGGAATAGGACTAGACATCTTGTTTATATGGTCGTCACACTGTATATGGCTAGGAATGGCGATTATAGGGCATGAGTGTGAGTGTACATATTGTGTTTACATTGAACTGGAACATAAGAGAGCTTCTTATGTGGGTTACGATCGGTTAATGGAAAGGAAATTCTCTTCAGTGAGTTTTTGGTGCACCAACGGTTTATGTCTCATTGATTATATATCGGTGCATTGGATTTATAGTATTTAATCCTATTCAAAAAAGATGCTCATTATGAAATCGATTGCCCTCTTGGGGAGAATATTGAGAGAGAAAGTCTGTAAGTGATTGGACAAAATTCGGATTTGGTGGCATTTTGATAAAATGTTTTTAAATATTTAGAAAGTTAAATATATTTATTATTTATTTTCAAAAATATTTTAATAAAATTTTTTCTTGGTCCAAACAAAATTATTGGATCTCTATAATATGAGTTTTGGTGCATTGGAAAATTGACAGTAATTTTATACATGCCTTATATTGTGCAATGTGATAGTGTTCAATCGAGGACTAATGCGTAATTTATTTACTTAAATTGGGGGTTTTGGTTACATTTACTTATCACGTATATACTAGTAAATATTACATTTAGAATGTACTATTTGATACATTGCATGATGGGTTACATCCCAATGGGGTCTTACCCTTTCACGTATTAGATTCACCTTCTATGACTGTACATTCTAGTTGGCATGTATTTTTGATAGGTTGGTATGTTAGTTTGGGATCTCTAGATATTAGATTTGATATAATGTCATAAAGATATGGATCCTAATTTCATTGTCTTTGATGTACAAGTGGGAGACTGTTAGTAATAATGCGTCTATCAAGGTATTATGTGCAAAATTATAGAGATTTGATCCTCACCTACTTTTAAGTGTGTATGTAAACCTAATAATTAAAGAGTTAGAGCAATTATGATAACTGTCCACCCCTCCCTAAGATAAGGATTGATCTCTTTATTAAGGGATAAAGGAGAAGTGACTCTCATACAATAAGAGCACAAACTCTCTCTCCCTATTTAAGAAATAACAAATCAAAAGTAGAAACCCCTACTTCATCTTCTCTTGAAGAAAAAGATTTCACTCCATCACTGAACAGAGAGCCAACAAGCTATTGTGGAAGGTGAACTTCGCGTTTAAAGGGCTAAGTCCACTTAGAGATTTTGTGATAGTGAAACTAAGGTACCATTTTCACCATTTCATTAGTAATTATTCAAATGTCTGACCCTACCGGTAGGATGATTCAAATTGTTTCCGCACTTACAGGTGCGTGGAATAAAGTTCATAGGATAGAATATTGGAAATAGAAAGAAGAAAATAGAGATGTAAAGATAAGGATAGAATAGAAAAGTTCAATAGAATTTAACTAATTAGGATATAGCCCACCTCTTGGCTTTACCGAGGAAGTCAAGATCTTCTTTCTCTCAAGAAAGAAATTATAGAACCAGAACAATCAATGTTTATCCATCCCTTTACTTCTCATACTATGCTTATTTTCCAGGCTTACATTTAGTTACTTAAACATGTATAACTTACCTACGTTAACTCTTTACAACTCCTCCCCCATGAACCTCATTACCACCCAACTTCTCATACAGTGCCTCACACATAAATAACTACTTAACTAAATAAATAATAATTGCATTGAGATGACTCCCTACCTTACATATGTAAGAAAGAACCCCATGAGAAATTGGATTCCAACCAAGAGTACCAGACCCTCAAGAGGATTCTGTTTCTTGATAGTATCAAGGGACTTCCACAGTCTATCATTTTTACCCTTTGGTCAATAAGTAATGTGAAGAAGAAAACAGTAAGAATTGAGAAGGAACCACATAAATTTGTATCATGAGGGTGAAGACCAGGACGTGTCACTCCTACAACCCAATCCTTTCATGAGAATAGGGATGAAGAGAAAATCTTGTGGGATGTGTTTGATCTTGTAATTCCCTTTTGCCTCTATCACGTTTCAGCCTCTGTCCATGATCTGGGTGCAAAGGAAGAAATCTTTAGTGCTTTAATTGGGTAACATACTGCAGTCCTTCTGGAAGAATATTCAAATGTGGACTATTTTGGAAACAGAGGAATGTTGTGCTTTGCAATGTCCCTTCTTCAATCTCAGTTCATTCCATTAGATTCATACAAGCATAAGTCCCTCTAGCTTAGGAAACCCACCCACCCCGAAAAAATTCTTCATTCATTGCTCTGACCTCGCATGCTTCCCATAGCGTTAGAAGTTTCAAGTTAGGAAGAAATTGAAGTACAAAGATTGCTTCCCCAGGTAGAAAGGGAAAAAAATTAATTTTCACTTGGTGAGGTTCTTCATGGAGCAGACACAGTCAAGTAGATCTGTTAGATACCTGTATAGGAAAAGTTTTCTGACAAACGACAATTGTGAAAATGGTGCCAAAATGGGCAACAGGTAATCCTCATCACCACTTGTATTTAGAGATAAAGACTGAATTTATCCCGTAGTTTGTCGAAATTACGTATGGATCTAAGGGTTTGAACGAATTTCGACCCCCTCCCCTATAGTTTGAAAAATTCTTACAATTAGGTCCAATCCATTAGTCACCATGAAAGTGATGTCACTTTATATGATGCATCTTAATACCGAAAATCCCATTATATCAAGGTGAACTTACTAATACACCCTTCCTTAAAAGAAGCAAAAGAACGTTATATTTCGTTCTTCTTCAAGTTAGTTCTTCTGCAACCTTGTGCTTCTGCAACCTCAACTTGGTTCTTCTGCAACCTCTAATCTTGTAATTCATTCTTATTTTAAAAGCCTTCTGCAAATCCATGGTCACCGATCTGACGAAGCTGATGTGAACGCCGAGGCCACGATGCTTACCAGAACATTCAAGACACATGAAGATGCCATATGATACCAAAGCCCACTATGGTTTCTTCTGAGAGGCAGCCATCGATGTCCGATCCTGGGGAGCGGTTCTCTCTGAACCGACCATGACTTTGGGGTTGGATTACAGATTCACTCATTCTCTGTGTTCTGGTGACCTCGCACGAGCTCTCCTCTCTGCCTCACCTCTTTCTCTGTTACCGCTCATTCTTCCTCCTTCCAATTTCAACTTCCATCTTCCATCTTCAAAATTGCTTCTGCTTCCAAGGGTTTCCCTTCTCTCATTCTCTTCCTCTGCAAAAAGAGATTCTTCTTCCAGGGGTTTCCCTTCTCTTTGAATTATAGTAGTCTAAATTGGAAGGGAGAAACATAAGAGCTTCGACTGGTTCGATTAGCAAGGAAGAAGAGAAAGAAAGAAAAAGAGAGAGAGAGAGATGTAATCTGAAAGTTGAATCTCTCTCAAAAGAGATTTATTTTCAAAGCTATCTAAAGGTACGTTCTCCTTTTCTTTTTCCCTTCTTTAATTTCTGTCCCTTCTTGTCCCAATTTCATACGACCTTAGCACCTATTTGTTGACTCGAGGAGCCTCACAACCTTCAATGCCGCTCCTCTAAATTCCAATTTTTTTCGCAGCTTTCTGTTCTTGTTCAATGTGAGATTTCAGCAAGCTCCAATTAACTTAATTGACTACCCTCCCAACCCAGTGTACTATGGCGATCGATCTGCTCGGCCTTCAAGAGTTCTGGTCTCTGGATGAGTCCCAGAATTTTGTTTTCTCATGATCTACGCCACTCAGATGTCGTTACCGTCAAAGAATACCGTGCTTCTCTTTTGGATTCTAGTTTCAATTTTGATTTCGGTGTTACCGCAAGCTTCGAACAAGAACCATCATTTTCCGCTGATGAGTTTTTCTTTGACGAACAAATCCTTCCTTGTCAAATTAGGGAGAAAACACAAACAATACCTCCTTCGAAACATACCATCAAGCTAAGCCTCCTCTTCTTCAACCTCTGCCTCTACCTCTACCTCTGTTTCCACCCCCTTTCCTCCGGGTTGAAATCGTCTGCAATTCCGATTTCGTACAATTCCATGCAATACCACCTTCAGGTGGTGACACGTGTATTGATACCAATACAATGGTCCAGATCTGGTACAATTAATAAAACATTAAATCAGTAAAGAGGCATTTAAATCAGATCTGGATCATTGCATTGGTATCAATACACGTGTCACCTCCTGAAAGTGGTATTGCACGGAATTATACGAGGTCGGAATTGCAGACGATTTTTTCCCCTTTCCTCCCCCTTCTCGTACTGATACTATGACGACAGCAGCAACGATGTTGATGACGAGTACAAAAACCCTAAAATTGAATCTGTAATCAAACCCCTAACCGGTCCAGATGAGAAACCGTGGTCGGTTCAGGAGTTTGTAAGCCAAATAAGAAGTATCCTTCTCACTCTAAATCTGCACTGTCCACCTCAGCAATGTGCTAAAGGGGTAATATGATCTTTTAATATTTAAAAATAACATTATACTCACACCATCAATGTTAGGGGAGGGGGCGTAATTCATGCAAACCCTTGGATCCATGTGTAATTTTGACAAACTATAAGGTATGTGGCGTAATTTTTTCTTATTTTATTTATTTATTTTATTTATTATTATGCATATGGTCCTTTATTTCTTTTGAGCCTACAATCTGGTTGTTCTTTTATAATCTCTCTCTCTCTATCTATATATATATATATATATATTATTTTCATTTGTCAAAATAATTTTCACTCTGTAAATTTTCTTAAAAACAAAAAATAATTATAAAATGTGACATATTTGGCTTGGATCAGATATCAAATTTGGATAATTAAGTGACAGCCATCAAACCATCATATACCCAACTTTATTGACCATTTTCCATGCCAATCTAAGCCACCTGCACCCTCTTCCCTTCCCTTTCTCTGCACGGTTTTATGGATGGCTAAACTTACTTCAAGGTGTACTCTTCTTCTTCAAGTAGTGAAACTTACTTCAAGGTGTACTCTTCTTCTTCAAGTAGTGAAATTTATACAATATCGTATTGATAACTATGACATTTGGAGCCACACATGACCAATCCAAGGAGAGGTGTCATTATCCTAATAGCAATAAATCACTTAAAAAAATAAGAGAGAGAGTTTTGGAATTCATAAGAGTTCTAATGAAATGTTTTTATTGAGCAGAAGTCTACTATATCTGTTTGTTCTAAGCTTGTCGCCCACCCTTTGCTATCAGACCATTCCCAAAATCAATAAAAAGTTGATAAAATCACTAGACAATGCAGAAAGTATCTGTTGTGGATGTTGACCTGGTGCCTCCTCCTCCATGGAAAGCAAGACCCTTGATCTTGGACTACAACAATCTCCTTTAAAAGCTAAGTAATGATTCAGTTTGTTTTATTCCTAGACTAACAAATAGAAGTTCTCATGAATTCCCAAAGTATGGTGAGGAAAGTTATTATCATGCCTGTTTGAGGACTCTGTTTTTCTGTTTTTTTTATCTGTTCAAATCTAATTATGATTACTTTTCAGAAGAAAAAAAAAAAAGTGACAAGCAGTACTGGAATCTATAATAAATTACATCTCACATTTAGCTGAGTATGGCATTCTTTGTTATCTTAAATCAAGAAGAAAATGAAAAACTACATCTGGAGAGAATCACCATATGATTTTTGTCTGCATTCCTGAAAAATGTGCTGACTTATGCTACTGCGTACCTAATCAGTGTGAATCGGCGATGTTCTGTCTCAAAACTGGGATATGCAAGCGCGGCATTCCCTATTTCCAGATAGAGAGGCTTTTTCAAAACCATCCCCAACATTCCTTTCTTTTCCACGGACTTCATGGCTCATTTACTATCTATTTCCATTCCCGGCTTTAAGACAAAGACGATCCAACAGAATGCCTTAAGCCCATGTTGAATAATTCTAATAAAGTCTAAAATCATACCAGAACAACTAGTAGGAATTTTGACTGAACAGGATCATATACAAAACAATGGAAATATCAGATAGCAGGTTAGGAATATTAGAACAGCACACAATTCTGCAGAATTTCTAAGAAACAGAATCAGTTTCTGCCCTACACAAGCTAGCACAGTAGAGTCACAGAATAAAGAAAGGAACCAGACTATAGAGAACTCTGATAAGTTAAAACAGAACAGTTAGAACAAACCTAAACTCTAGTCGATGGATTTATTCCAGTAGCAGATTCAGCCTGCAGAAATTGGGCCAAGACTTGAGAGAAATATAGACATATCTTTACTACCTTAAAAATTTGCCATCTGGTAAATTAATTATTTGATCATATGAATTTTTTGCTGCAAAATTTTGGGTGGTTAGAACTGGCACATCATTTTTTTTTCTGAATGGTTGGTGGAACAGGAGAAAATCATCTAAGATGGTATACGATATGATTGAAATCAGCTACTAAGACAAGTATGCGATCCAAATTAAGTGTATATTGTATACATTTTGGAAGTGCTATCAATCATGAACATCGGAAATGGAGGAATTTCAAGCTTGGCCACCACCCTATAAGATATGAATCCATCTGCAGATGCCAAAAGTAGCTCATATCACTACAATGTGGCCTGCAATTCAGTACACAACATAGCACATTGAGTTTGGCCTAATCCAATAAGCTGAATGTTTAATCATCATCTTAAAAGCAAAAAAACCAAAAATGCATGAAAAGTGAAAACAATTTACATTCTGAAGAAAATTTGTACCCAGAGGCTGTGCTTAACCTTGTAATTTTCTTTTCCTTCAGTTGAAAGAACATGGCATTACATCGCAACCCATGTGCGTAGGGATGAAGAGAAAAATTGTACTTGTGGAATGTGTTTGATCTTGAAATTCTGTTTGCCTCCATCACGTTTCAACCTCCGTTCAAGATCTGGGTGCAAGGGAAGCATCTCCAGTACTTTTAGTGTGCTGACATATTGCAATCCTTCTGGAAGAATCATCAACCGTGGACAATCGTGGAAGCGGAGGAATTCTAAGCTTGGCAATGCCCCTTCTTCAATCTCTGTCCATTCTAGTAGATTCCTAGAAGCAATAAGAAGTATCTGTAGCTTGGGAAACCCACCCACCTTGCTAAAGTCTTTTTTTATTACTTTGACCTCGCAAGCTCTCCACAATGTCAGATGTTTCAAGTTGGGAAGAAATTGAAGTACAGAAAGTTCTTCCTCAGATAGAAAGGAAAATCCTAAATTTAGCTTAGTGAGGCTCTCCATGGAGCATGTCCAGTCAAGTAGATCCATTAGACGCCCATTTAGGCAAAGGTTTTCTATGGATGGGGATGGTGAAAATGGCTCCAGTGTGGGCAACAATTCATCCTTCCCATAACCTCTTGTACGTAGAGATAAAGATACGAGTCTCGTCATCTTTACAATAGAAGCAGAGAGCTCACTGGCATGTTCTACAGATGCATCCATCAATTCCAGTTTCCTGAGTTGAGTCAAACTCCTTAATTCTTCAATGAAGCCATGTCTTAGAAATAAACCAGTTAAGCTCTGGAGGTTAGTTAATATGCTTATACCCGAGGGGACTTTAATTTCATTCACTGGCAACTTAAGGTGCCTCAAATGTAGAAGATCCAGAACTCCACTTGGCAATCCCCTCAGACTTTTAAGCCATCTAATATCCAAAGTTTGTAGGTTTTGAAGATTGCCTATGCTCTTTGGAATCTCATCCAATGCTGAATGTTTCAAGCCTAGATACCTCAACTGTATCAGATCTCCTATTTCTTCTGGTAAGCTCTTAATTTTAAGATCCTCAATCTCCAAAACCCTCAAAAATTTGAAGTTATGGAAGGCACTTGTTATGCAGGACCAGTGGTTGTCAAAAATGCCCTCATTATACGAAAAGACATATAATGATCCAATTGGGTGATCATTGAAGCTTGTCGTGATAGTCTCACCATGATGGTGGATGACAACAATGCAGGAACTCTGAGGAAATTTAGAATCAGAAAACAGACTCTGACTGATAGAATCTCCTTGTTGTATCTTAAGTAGACAAATTTTATGATAAGGGTCGACAACTTTGACTTTATTTTTGAAACCAATTTTAACCTGAAGCATTCCTCGGCCAACCAATTCCTTGATATTTTCTTCAGCAATATCCTCCATGATTTCCCCTGGTCTTCCTTGTAAAACACCTTCAGCCACCAAGAGCCGAACCAATCTTCCTCTACTTATTTTCTCAGGGAAAAGAGAACAGTAGAGCAAGCAGGATCTAAGGTAAGAAGGCAAGTTTCTATAATTCAAAGCAAAGGGGGCAAGAGATTCCTCACCTACTACATCAACACCATCACCAGAAGAACTTTGCCCAATTTCTTCTTTTGCTTCCCATGTTGGTGGCATAATGAGTTGGGATCTTTGGCATAAAATTTCGGCAAGACGTGCATTGATCTTCTCCAATTCACCGCAAAACTGCACAATTGATAGTGCCTGATCAGACCCATCTTGACTTCTAGCCTTAGTGACATACTCATTGATACAATTTTCCGCATCAAGTAATGTTTCTATCAAATTGCCCAGCCAATTGCAAACCAATCCATCTTCTTCTTTACTAGTACTACCTATATCTCCGGAAAAGCTTACAATCTCCTCAAGTCTATTCTTGAGCTTTTGGATTTGATCTTGCAGACTTGGAGAAGCTTCTTGCAATTTTAGAGAACTCAATTTTTGCAGAAAGAATTTCACACCTTCTGCCATCTCCTATCGATGTGCAGTTGGATGAACAAGAAGGAAAGTCTTGTTTGTTCGATTTTTAGGGAGATTGAGAAAAACAGAGTATAAGAAAATGTTTGGTCGATGTAACCAAAAAATAAAAGCTTTTCTCTTACTTGGGTTCATCTTTCATTTGTTGAACCAAAAAAATATCTCAGTAGTTTTCACATTCATTAAGACAGTCAAGTCCAATCACTTTCCATCCTATCCAATCAAACTGGTGTGGAAAATTTATGTGTTGCATTTTTAAAACCAAAATTGTACCAAATATGTTTGATTTCAATATGATTTTTATTCAGTTTCATGAAAGATTTCAACTTATTTATCACTTACTTCACATATGATATATAATGGAACTACTTGGCAAATACATGATTTTATTTTAGTATTTCAAGGTTCAAGTAACTAAAGCTATGTCTATTAACAACAACTGCCTAGCGTAGCTGGTGAGCTATGGTGTGCAAGAAACTCATGATTACTAAGAGGTCTCAAGTTCGAGTCTCCTACCTATTACCTACTTCTCTCCCTACCTATCAAATATATATATATATATATATTAATAAAATTATTATAATATGACAAAGAAACATGTTTAGGCTTTCTTAGGGTGACGAGAAAATTTCTAGCAATATGATAGGGGGGAGAATGATCCATTGCTGCCAAGTGTATATAACACAATTAATATCCATCACATTTATTTATGAAAATAAAATCTTGACTTTTAAAATAGTATTTGTTTTAAATTTTGTATAACCTTTCGATAAAATATTTTCTCTTTTTTAACTCCTTATTCAGATTTAAATTGAATTTAAGAATTCATGAAAATATATTTCACTTGTTAAGAAATTGAGTTCACATGATTAGCATCCATATATTGCACATGATAACACACGAAATTAATTGAAGAGGAAGGAAGCAAAATTAAATACCACTGCTAAAGCCATTGGTTGTTCAAAAAGACTGAAAAAGGACATAAAAAGATCAGTTGATCTATACTTTATTTTTAGGGGGGTGAATCATTGCATAAAGCAAAAGTAAAAGGTCAGGATATTAGGACATAAGTTGGGTTCAAGTCACGAGGGAGGCTACTTTGAGTGAAAAAGAAATGGAAACGGTATAAGACTGACTACAAACTCACCCCGCCTAGGACTCCACAAAGGCGGGACTAACATTGGGTAATGGCCCCTTTTATGCTTTGGGTCAAGCCTAATGTCAAAGAAAGATTACTCATCTCAAATTTCTAATCCTATTGTCCACCTACTTTTTGATTCAATGGACCTGATTTTCAACCTCGGAAGATTTTTTTCTTCTATAGCACATATTTTTCTAGACCAATTTAATTGGGAAGGACCGAAATAGATCTTCTTCTACTCAATTTTCCATGGTGGACTTGACTTTGTGACTGTGATAGCAACAATTGAAAGTTGAACACAACGAACAGTGAAATTCCTTTCTTGAATATTAGAGAAAAACTTTTCTTGTTTGTCACGTCGACCTGACATTTTGTCCTACTCATTTTCTTGTTTTTCCTTCTTTTTTTTCCTTCTTTTTTTTCCTTCAATCTTTCCTGCCGTGTAGGTTACGAAAACTTCTCCTCCATTCTTGTATTATTCACTTTATTAGCAATGTCGGGTATGGCACTCAAGGATATAAATCCCTTCACATATTGACCTGACATACCATATATGTACATACCGAGCACATGGACCAACCACTAGCCATAAGGTCGAGCATATTACACCGAGCATAGGGGATCAGTCCTTGGTCGTCCTTATGAGCCAAGCAATGGTAGGTCAGCCAAGGCGCCTCGAGTCTATAACCCCCAACCTCTCACATCCCACAGGTTAATGATCCCTTGGAATGGCTAACTAGGGTCAAACGGTTTCTTAACTCCGGGTCCCCGGGACCATGGTAAGCTTTACTTGAACACCAAGCAAGTTAACCACCATCATTCCTGGTTGAGTTAGCCGCTGGAATGCCTAACCGTGGTCAGGTAGGTCATCAAGGAGGGATTAACTTGGGTTGAGTTAACCGTTAAGATATGGTGCTAGGTCGGCAATCCTAGAGTGATCTGATTCTATAAGGAAAGGACACGTGGAGATGCTCTAGGTGAGTTGGACTAATGAGCAAGGACCTTAACTTTCTATATAAGGGGGACTTACTCCCCAGCACAGGTAACACTCTCAATCGCCTGAATATCCTTACTAAAATGATCACCTTAAGGTCTAACTTGAGCATCAGAGCCTGGTCTTAGAGCTTCCTTCGGGC
Source organism: Macadamia integrifolia (assembly GCF_013358625.1). NCBI lineage: Eukaryota > Viridiplantae > Streptophyta > Magnoliopsida > Proteales > Proteaceae > Macadamia > Macadamia integrifolia. The sequence goes on from NW_024870625.1 coordinate 194,410, forward strand.
TAGCAACTAATCTGTGTTGTGCAGGTTTGTGTAGATTGGAACCGTGCAACAACAATGGCACCGTCTATGGGAATTCATACAAAAATCCGTTCAAATATAGCCAGCACTATTGTGAGGTGTAGGATGACGAAAACTATCAGAACTTATTCGTAGAGAGGATGACCGTCCTTAGGCCTAAACCCGCCGGAAAACCAACATGAGGCAGTAGGGGAGGAGGTAAAGCAGGACCCTGCTGTCGAGGATGCGGTGAACATCCCTGCATCGAGGAACATCCCTGGATCGAGAAACATCCCTTCACCTCCTCAGGTAACGAAAGACCCATCACCTCCCTGAGCCCCGACACTAACCCCATGCTCTTGATTTCCTTTTTGCTCCAAGTCCAAGTCCATGATGTTCAACATAAAGCTTTGATCCATCGGTGCTACACGAAAGACCAGAGTTAGCATCAAAAGATAACAAACACAGCGATGGTCGAAACAAGACTAACAAGCCTCGGGAGCTTACCCAGACTTAGACCATGCCTCAACAGGTATTGGTCCAAACAGAGGTGCGAAGCAAGGACCACTCGAGCACCGCTAGGCAGTAACTCATCAAGGATATACTTCTCCTCAGGCTTCAGAGTAGGACCCTTGTTCGCCTTCGTCATGTTCAATAGAGACTACTGGGTAAGAATGTTAGTTGGTTCCGCGAGACCGGCAAAGAAAAAGCCATCCTTCCACTGAGATATGAAAGTAGGTATCCCATCGGCAATCTGGTATTTATTTTTTTGGTGACCGAAATAAAACCATCCTGGGAACATATTGTGCGCCGATAAAAAGAAAATAGAAATGAAGAACCAGAGAGTAGGCTCGATCTCAAAGTTTGCCATCCTGACAATAAATCCTAATAGGCTCATCCAGGAGTTAAGGACAAGCTATGCAGGCACAAGTCCATAGTGCCTTAGCACTTGGCAAATGAAGGGATGGAAGGGAAGCCGTAGACCATTTACCAAGGCAGCCTCATAAATACAGACCTCCCCCTCACAGGGATGGTGAGCCCTCTCTAAGGCCTCTGGGACATGGAGCTCCACATTGGCAAAAATATGGTACAACCTACGAAACTTCTCCAAATCTATCGAAGACACCCGAGAAGCCACTTCCCCGATGGATAGGCCGATGGTAGGATCTAGTGGCCAGGCCAAAAACTTCGATTGAGGTCTTCCTGGGGTCGTAGTCTTCTTCTTAGGAACGTGGCGTTCACCGCTGATAACCCTAACAACCTCATGGGGCATCCCACCCACTGACTCAAACAACCTTTCAGAAGAAGAAGAAGAAGAAGATGCGAATGTCCTAGATTCCATACACTATCCTATCAGAAACAACAAGGGTGAAGGATTTCCACTTACCAACGCAGGTTTAACTATAGGGACTGGAGAGAAGAGAGGCGATACACTTCTAGCTATACTACCAAGAAATCCAAGTGCAAACACTCTGCAATTGAAGTAACGAGCAAATGAGAGCAAGCTTGAACTAAAGACCTTCAAGTGAAAATAGGTGGGCGGACACAATCCCCTATTTGCAACTTCGAAGCATCGATGACAGAGCCCACTCAATAGCTTGGTGATTCAAAACCCAAGAGAAAGCACAAACGTCATAGCAACTGTGCCCTACCCGTCCGATGGAAGGCAATCAATGCCCTAGAGAGGACATGTCTGTCATGATCCGTGGCCCATCTGTATAACCCAATCACCACTCACTATGTCACCACACACGCGATCCCTCCATTAATGATAGGACAACAACTACTGTTGTTTCGTTGCCATCTAGGCGAGATTACCAACAAACAAGGACGACCACCATAGAAGCCTAAAAGACACTAAGGGTTTTACTCCTCGAGCTCCTATAATAGAAGCTTAAGGAGTGGGGGGCATATGATATACCATATATGTACATACCGAGCATATGGACCAACCACTATCCATATGGTCGAGCATATCACACTGAGCACATGGACCAACCACTAGTTATATGGTTGAGCATATTTCACCGAGCACAGGGGACTAGTTGCTGGTCATCCTTATGAGCCAAGCAATGATAGGGCAGCCAAGGGGCCTCGAGTCTATAACCCCCAACCTCTCATATCCCACAGGTTAATGATCCCTTAGAATGGCTAACCAGGGTCAGACAATTTCATAACTCCGGTTCATCGGGACCATGGTAAGGTTTACTTGATCACCAAGCAAGTTAACCACCATCATCCATGGTTGAGTTAGCCGTTGAAATGCCTAACCGTGGTCAGGTAGGTCATCAAGGAGGGATTAACTAGGGTTGAGTTAACCGTTAAGATATGGCGCCAGGTCGGCAATCCTAGGATGATCTGATTCTACAAGGAAAGGACACGTGGACATTCTCTAGGTGAGTTGGACCAATGATTAAGGACCTTAACTTTCTATATAAGGGGGACTTACTACCTAGCATAGGTAACACTCTCAGTCACCTGAATATCCTTACTAAAATGATCACCTTAAGGTCTAACTTGAGCATTGGAGCTTGGTCTCAGAGCCTCCTCTGGGCCACAACTAATATGTGTTGTGCAGGTCCATGTAGATTGGAACCGTGTGACAACATGACTAAAGAAGGCTATCTTTGTTTGTCATCTCAGTTGACATCAATTGGAGATGGCAGAAGCCTTAGTGAAATCCTTTCTGCAAAGATCCAGTTCTCTAATATGCCTAAAGAATGAAGGTTCTCCAGGTCTGCAAGATCATATCCAAAAGCTTAAGAATAGATTTGAGGAGATTGGAAGCTTTCCTGGAGAAGTAGGTAGGAGCAAACAAGAGGGTGGATTATTTTGTAACTAGCAGGACGATTTGATAGAAATAGTACATGACGCTGACAATTGTATCAATCAGTATGTCACTGTTAAGCACAAGGGTTTCTAGTAATTCAAATTCAAAATTTGAATTAATTCTAATTCAAATTCAAAATTTGAATTAATTCTAATTCAAATTTTGAATTTAAATACTAATAAACCTAGTCAATGTATATCCCAATTTTGTAGGAAGTTGTTAATACGCTGATTTAACCTTGTCTCATTGTAACTGTAAATTTCAAATTTGAAATGCAATATTATATAAAGATAGCCAAACCCAAAGATATGGGTAAGGCAAATACAATTCAAATATGATTTTTACATGGTATTAGTCAACCATAAAGATTCTTGGTGCCACAATGTCTTCTTCCTCCTCTGCTGCTATCTCTTCCTCTTTAACCTCTGCTCCTCCCAATATTCAACATTATATTACCCTCAAACTCACTTTAGAAAACTATTTCCTTTGGAAAACGCAAATTTACCCTTTGCTGAGAAGTCAAGCCCTGATCAGTTTTATTGATGGCAGTTCGAACTACCTTTCCTTCACCCTTATTACTGTAGGAACAACCAATCAATCCTCAACCCAATCTGGCTTATAGTGATTGGGTTCATAGAGACCAGTTAGTTATGAGTTGGCTCCTCTCCTCTTTGACTCCAGATATTCTTCCATACGTAGTAGGTCTCACTACCGCTGCTCAGGTTTGGAATGCACTTCAATCTGCATTTGGTACACTATCTCACACAAGTGTACTTCAACTACACATGCAATTGCAGAACACATCAAAGGGATCTAAATCCATTTCTAAATACTTATGTGAAGTAAAGTTCATCTCTGGCCAATTGGCGGCTGTCAATAAACCAATTGGAATAAAGGAGCTTAATGCTATCATTTTCAGGAATCTTGGATCTGACTTGAGTGACATCATTGCAGCATTGGCAATCAAGGCTGAGCCCAACCCTTTCCACAATCTCCATCGACTGTTGCTCAGCCACAATCTTCGCCTCAAGACAACCCTCTCCATAGTTGAAGCAAATCTCAGCTATGTTCAACCTGCTGCACCTAGTGCTTCCTCTACCACTCCAACCCGTCAAGGTTCGAACCAACCATAGTATGACAATAATAATTTTACTCGTGGTTCAAACGCAAAGAATAAAAGAAGAGATCGCTGTTAGATATGTGCAAAATACAACCACACTACTGCAAAGTGTTATTATATGTATACAAATAGCAACAACGCTGTTCCACAACCTGCTACCCACATGGTTGGAATTCTCCCAACTCCAACAACTGCTATGCCGGAATGGTTTCTAGACATGGGAGCCACACATCATATTACACTAGATCTTTCCAGTCTCCAAATGTCTTCTGGATTCAATGATAATGATACCTTAAGAGTTGGTAATGGTGTTGGTCTACCTATCAGTAGTATTGGTTCATCCACTTTTAAATCTCATTCTCATCCTTTCCATTTTTTTAATATTCTCCATGTCCCAAAAATCACTAAAAATTTGTTGTTTGTGCGTCAATTTACCAAAGACAATCACTGCTATTTTGAATTTCACCCAACTTTTTTTCTTGTGAAGGATCAGGTAATAAAGACGCCACTCCTCCAAGGAGCTCTTAAGGACAGGTTGTACCATTTGCAAAATCTCCACTCCATCAATAAGCAACCTCCAAAAGCAGCCTATATTGGTGACGCAGTCTCATCAAATGCTTGACATGCTTGGTTGGGCCATCCACACTCCTGCACAATTCGCTCCATTATTAATTCTCAGTCATTGCCTTGTTTTGTTTCTGCACTTAATAAATGTCCAGCTTGTTAAATGGGCAAATCTCATAAAACAACCCTACCTCTAATAGGCACAGTTAGTCATGAACCTCTTGATTTAGTTTTTACATATGTATGGGGTCCTATGCCTCGAACTTCTAGTACTTCTCATAATTATTTCATTATCTTTGTGGATGAATTTTCTAAGTTCACCTGGTATTATCCTTTATCCAAGCATTCTGAAGTACACTCAATATTTGAACGGTTTAAACTCATGGTTGATAAACAATTTTTTCGTCCAATAAAAGCACTCCAATCAGATTGGGGTGGCGAGTTTCTCCATTTAAATACAACTCTTCAAAATGCAAGAATTCTTCATAGAGTTGCATGCCCTCATACCCATCTACAAAATGGAATAGCTGAATGAAAAATCCGCCATATAATTGACGGTTTGACTTTGATGGCTCATGCATCATTGCCATTACACTTTAGGCAATATGCATTTGAAACGTCTGTTTTTTTAATCAACCGGTTACCAGCTCCAGTGCTCAATAATTTGTCTCCTTTTCAATCTTTATTTCAATGTACCCCTAATTATACATTCTTTAAGGTATTTGGCTGTATGGTATTCCCTCTCTTTGTTCCTATAATTCGAATAAAGTTTCATACCGATCCATCCCTTGTGTCTTTTTGGGCTACAGTCCAAATCATCTTGGAGACCATTGCTTGGACATTACTAAAGGGTGAATCTATATTGCAAGGCATGCTGAGTTTATAGAGACCACTTTCCCATATGCGGCTCACTATCATAACCCTATAACACCATCCACATCTAATGACCCCTGGCTAGCAATCACCACTACCCCTCCCTACTCAAGAGCACTTGGAAGCGTGATGTCTACAACAGGTTTGCAACGTATTAATCCCATACAACCTCCTTCTCTCCCTCCACCAACTAATACTACTGATATGGATCCCACCCCCTCTACTAATGATGATGTTCCAACTGCAGCTCCACTTGTGTTAGATTTACCTATGGTACCAACAGTACAAAGAACTCATGCTATGACTTTGAGGCCCCATCCTCGCCCATTAACAAAATTTCCACTTCCATCGGCTTCACTGGCTCAATATCACTCTGATATAGTGCCTTCATGTTACTCAAAAGCTCAAAAAGATGAAATGTGGCAAAATGCAATGCAACAAGAGTTCAATGCCCTTTCGAAAAATGGCACTTGGCTATTAGTCCCTCCTGCACCTAGGATCCATGTTATTGGATCAAAATGGGTCTTCAGGATTAAAAGAAAAGTCTGATGGCACAATTAAACGTTACAAGGCAAGACTTGTTGCCAAGGGGTACAATCAACAAGAAGGTATTGACTACACTGAAACCTTCAGTCCAGTAGTCAAGGCCACAACTGTGCTCACAGTACTATCCATTGCAACTGTTAACAAATGGGAAATTAAGCAGCTTGATGTAAGTAATGCATTCCTACATGGAAATATCATAGAGGATGTCTACATGTCACAACCTAATGGTTTTACTGATCCTAACAAACTTCAACACATTTGCAAGCTTGAAAAATCTCTTTATTGGCTCATTCAAGTTCTTAGGGCTTGGTTCAATTGGCTGAGTACATTTTCGCTTCAACTTGGTTTTGAAGGTTCAAAGATAGACACCTCTTTGTTCTATTTCAAAAAATGATCACATTGCATTTACTCACTAGTTTGCGTGGATGACATTGTCATCACTGGATCCGATCCTAAGCTTAAACATCAGATCATAGTGGCTCTTGGAAAGGAGTTTGCCATACGGTAGCTAGGTTTGCTGCACTATTTTTTGGGTATCGAGGTCATACCTCATGATACAGGTATCATCCTATCTCAACAAAAATACATTGTGGATCTCTTACAAAAAACAGGAATGGATGGTGCCAAACCTATTCAGACTCCAATGTCTATATCAACCACTCTGTCTAGAAATCCAGGGTAGCCCCTAATTGATGCAATTGAATACCGTAGTATGGGGGTGTATTACAATATGTCACTCTAACAAGGTCAGATATTTCTTTCGCAGTCAATAAAGTATGTTAGTTTCTTCAAACCCCCATAGAAGACCATTGGCAGGCGGTCAAGCGTATATTACCCTATCTCAAGCACCCACTGACATCTGGCCTACTTATTTCAAATGACTCCACCAATCAACTATGGGCTTACAGTGATGCCTATTGGGCAGGATGTGTCAATGATCGATGATCCACAAGGGCCTATGCAATATTTCTTGGCTGTAATCTTATCTCATGGTCTGCGAAAACAACAAACCATTGCTCGCTCTTCTACTGAATCTGAGTACTGGGCATTAGCAAATGTGTCAGCAGAAATTATATGGTTGCAGTCTCTACTACAAGAATTGGGTCACCCAATAATCGAGCCTCCAGTGTTATGGTGTGACAACTTAGGGGCTACATATCTCATTGCCAATCCATTATTCCATGCTCGAACAAAACATATTAAAGTGGACTTTCATTTTGCTCAACATTTGGTCTCCCAAGGTCGTCTTCAAGTATGATTCATCTCCACCAAAGATCAACTAGCTGATATATTCACCAAGCCTTTGTCCACCATCTGATACAGTTTTTTATGTGACAAGCTAAGGATTACACAACAACAACCATCAGATTGAGGGGAGCTGTTAAGCACAATGGTTTCTAGTAATTCAAATTCTAAATTTGAATTAATTCTAATTCAAAATTTGAATTTAAGTACTAATAAACCTAGTCAATGTATATCCCAATTTTTGGGAAGTTGTTAATACGCTGATTTAATTTTATCTTATTGTGACTATAAATTTCAAATTTGAAATTCAATATTATATAAAGATAGCCAAACCCAACGATATGGGTAAGGCAAATACAATTCAAATCTGATTTTTACAGTCACTAAGGCTAGAAGCCAAGATGGGTCTGATCAGGCACTGTCAATTGTGGAGTTTGGCTATGAATTAGAGAAGATCAATGCACGTCTTGCCTGAATTTCACACCGAAGGTCTCAACCCAATATGTTGCCGACATTGGAAGCAAAAGAGGAAAATGGGCAAAGTTCTTCTACTGTTGATGTTGATGTAGGTAAGGAATCTCTTGCTCCCTTTGCTTTGAATTATAGAAAATTGCCTTCCTCCCTGAGAAAATAAGTAGAGAAGATTAGTTCAGCAAATGGTGGCTGAAGGTATTTTACAAGAAAGACCAGGGGAAGTCATGGAGGATACTGCTGAAGAAAATATCAATGAATTAGTTGCCCAAGGGATGCTTCGGGTTGAAATTGTTGAACCTTGGTTCAAAAGTGAACTTAAATTTGTCGACCCTTATCTTAAAATATGTAGTCATAATCAGCAGCAAGGAAAAAGTACTGTTGGGAATCTAGATTCAGATTCTACTTTTCCTCAGAGTTCCCACATTGTTTTGATCCCCTACCGTGGTGAAACTATCATGGCAATCTTGAATGATCACCCAATTCAATCATTATTTGTCATTCCAGTCTATTCACAAGGATTAATTCCCTGTGAGTATTGGAATGAAGGCAATCCTGACGACCATTGGGATTGCGTAAGAAATGCCTTGTATTCCCTAAATTTTTTGCGAGCTATGGACTTGGAGAATCCGAAAATTAAGAGCTTACCAGAAGAAATAGGAGATCTGATACAGTTGAGGTATCTAGGCTTAAGAGGTTCAACATTGGATGAGATTCTAGAGAGCATAGGTAATCTTCAAAAAATTTTGGATATTAGATGACCTGGAAGGTTGAGCGTATTGCCAAATGGAGTTCTGAATCTTCTACAGTTGTGGCACCTTAAGTTGGCTTTGAATGAAATAAAAGTCTCCCCCCCAAAGGTATAGGCATATTAACAAACCTCCTAAGTATAACTGGTTTATTCGTGAGGCCTAGCATCATAAAAGAATTAAGTAGGTTGATTCAACTCAGAGAACTACAATTGAGGGATGTATCCTAAGAACATGCCAGTGAGCTCTCTGCTGCTATTGTGAAGAGGAGAGGACTTCTATCTTTCTCTGTATATACAAATACGGTCAAGAGGATGACCTGCTGCCCACATTGAAGCAATTTTCACTACCGCCATTCATTAGAAAACTTTGCCTAGACGGGCGTCTAATGGATCTACCTGACTGGCTCTGCTCTATGGAGAACCTAACAATGCTAAGATTAGTTTTTTCCTTTCTACCTGAGGAAGCAGTTTCTGTATTTAAATTTCTTCCTAACCTGAAATATCTAACACTGTGGGAAGCTTGCAAGGTCAAACAAATAAACAAAGAATTTTGCCGAGTGGGTGTGTTTCTTAAGCTAGAGGTACTTATTATTGCTTCTATGAATCTGTTGGAATGGACTGAGATTGAAAAAGGAGCATTGCCAAGCTTAGCATTCCTCTGCTTCCACAATTGTCCACGATTGATGAATCTTTCAGAAGGAATATAATATGTCACCATGTTAAAAGTACTGAAGATATTTCCCTTGTACCCAGATCATGAACGGAGGTTAAAACGTGATGGAGGTAGAATGAATTACAAGATCAAACACATCCCAAGACTACGGTGCTTCTCTTCATCCCTTAGCGCATGGGTTGCAACGTGATGCCATGTTTTGTCAGCTGAATGAAAAATAAAATAACAAGGTCAAACACATCCCATGGGTACAAATTTCTTTAGATTGTAAACTATTTTTTCGTTTCGATTACGTATTTTTAAGATAAATTAAGCAGAATAAGGTTTATTAGATTAGGCCAAGTTTCTGAATGTACCATGTTGTGTACTGCTTTTGAATGGATTTGAATATTAATTGCAGGTGACATTGTAGTGATATGAGCTATTTATCAGCCTCAAGGTTTAAATTTATGTGATTTCTTCTCAGTTCTTACTCTCTTGTTATCTTCTCATTACTTTTTGGTTCGAAAGGTTAAAAATGCTAGACTGTGAATGTTAGATGATTTTCTCATGAACAAACCATCCAATTGTTAAAAGGTTTATGTGGCAGTTTCTAACAACTGGGCACATGAATCTTTTGAATGGAGGAACATCTATCAAAATTTGCTTCCAAAATCTTACTACCAGTGTTGAATCTTTTCCCTAACAATAATGTAACTCTTACGACATGAATTCCTCACTTCGGCATGGCCATTAGCAGTGAGAGCTAGCAGCGCCCTAGCAGAATCTAAAATGATTCCTGTCCATCGCATCATTTTCCAAATCCACCTGTACGTGACTCGGAAAAGACATCGAGGTACTACTACCACCCGACTTAGAAGCCTTCTTAGCAAGATAGTCAGCGATCGGATTGGCTTCTCTGAAACAGTAAGAGATCTTCCAGGGAATAGAATTCAGGAAAGGAAGAGCAAACACCCACTTCTGAAGCACAAACCAAGGAATCTGATTTTTCTGCATTGCAGAAACTATTCCTAATGAGTTAGACTCAATCCATAATCCCCTAGCTTAAGAATTTTTCGCCAATAAAATCCCTTCCATTATTGCCTCAAACTTTGCTTCATAAATTTTCTTAATACCCAAGAAAATACCGAACGCATTGCACACCTGCCTTTGCTGAATGGAAGGGTGATATGGATAATATGTATCATGGTTTAAGTTCACGGTATGGATCACTTTCTGATCAGATTGTTTTGACTCTGTTTTTCTTTTAAGATTGCTCCTTCTTTTTCACCTTTTGTCCATACCATTACACTGATACAGGATTGGCCAAGAATTGGGACTGATGACTGTCGATGCTGATCTGAATCGATGGATACAACCAATATAATTCTTACCCTCTCTCTGGACCTTCATAATGAAAGAAATTCTAAAGCTACTTCTACTATAGCTAGCTGATAATTTCACACGAAAATGTAAATTTCCACACCCTGCATCAATTGAGGATTGGGTTGTAGGAGGGACACTTAACCATCATGGTATAAATTTATGTGGTTCTTTCTCAGTTCTTACTCTGTTTTCTTCTTCGCATTACTAATTTGGCAAACTGATCAGAAATTTTGGGACAAAACCTCAAACTGTCAGTTCTTTATTAAATTGGTACAACTGATGTTGAAATTGATATAGAACAAGTGGCATTCAGCTATTTGGAGAACAGAGAAAATACTTTTCAGAACAAAAATACATTTTTTGTTTTCTTAGGTGGTATTATTTTTCTTTGATTTTTACCTATTTATCAAAAATCATTAATGAAAATCATATTTTATCAAAACATAAAAAATGTTCTGTAACTACGTGAGAAAAATGGTTTTTTGAAGAGATGGGTGAAGATATATTTCCTTCACCCATCTTTCTTATAACTCTCTTTCTCCACTTTAGACTGAAGAAGAGGGGGCAAGGGGCTTGGATTTCTAATTACAAATCAAATGACTACTTTACCCCTCCATATTGGGACTTTAAGCATGTGTTTGTCAAAGTTCAACACAAAAATAATTGAAAATCAATTTTGACCAAAACACATAAATATTTCTTGATCTCTTTTTGATTTTTGTGTTTAATCAATTTTTTTATATAGAAAGAAGCTCCATAAATGATACCATATGCAAATTTAGATTTTCATTTAGGGTTCTTAGATTTTGGTCCTCTTATACTACGGTTTTGTGTTTTTTATATGAATCACATGGTCGAAATATTTGAAGGTCAATGTAATCACCCTAAAGTGCTATGGAGGTCCAATTGTATCAATGCCCACAAGAACAACTTAAGAGTTAGTCCTAAACTACCAGGCCAAGGGAGAATCTGCCAACGAGACTAGCCAACGCACGGCTCAATCCAGCCTGCCTAAGAACTAGCCAACGCACATACTCTTAAGCCTTTAATGGATTTCCATCTCAGGCCTTATGGAATTATGCCCCTTTAGTGAAAAGTGTGGTGGCAGTGTCTCCTTTACAAGAAACCTTATTTATACAAGTCTTCTTGGACGACTCAATTTTTGCTTTTTCCCAGATTCACTCGATGGAGTAGGGGTGTCAAATGGTTAGGTTGGCTCGATTTCGATTAGGTTGAATCGGTTTCAGTCTAGGCTGAAGGAGATCAAAACCAATCCATTAAGAAATTTTGATTTTCGGTCGGTTCAGTTTCGATCTGGTTTGATTTTGATTTATTTTGATTTTTTAATATCAGGTTAATACCGGTTTAGATTAGTTTATTATCAAGCTTGAACCATAATGAAATCTTACATTCATAACCTATAGTGATGAAAGATTTAGCAAAAATACTTTAAATTTGTGACAAAATCATAGTTTATCACTGTAAGGGAACAATTACTGATATTGAAACCAATGGATAATTAAATGCTAAGACGATAACAAATATTGAGATCACAAAATACTATCCAATCATTTAATTAACTATCCAACTAATTGTCTATAGTGAATAAGGAGATAAATGGTTACAATTTACAAATCAATTTCCATGTTCATAACCTCATAGTCATTGATTTGTACAATTCCATTTGCAACAAAAAAAAAAAATCTCACTAATCATACTACTATTAAAAAGTACATACTCCTTGTCTATGATATAATTTTTCAAAAAGACAAAAAAACCATTGACATCTACCAAAAAATTTTTCCAAATGACCAAAAAACACCCAAAAAAAATTCCAAATACCAAAAAACCCCTCAAAATGGAAGATAAAAAAAAAATTCTCTCTCTCTAAACGTGGAGGAGAAAGGGGAAGTAATTTTTGCTATTACTCCACCTTAAATCTCTCTCTCTCTCTCTCTCCCCATATTTGAATCTCTATAATTATTTAATAAAAAATTAACAAATGAGGGATATGAAAAAACGTGGAGCACAAAGGGAGGAGAGAGAGAGAGAGAGAGAGAGAGAGAATTAAATCTATGGAAAGGGATATACCAAAAAAAAAAAAGTCTAAAATTCTCCCTCATATTTAATTCTTATAGGATGAAAAAAAAAAAAAAAAGTGGATCACAAATGGGGGGGAGTGAATTATATCTATGGAGAGAGATATACCCAAAAAAAAAAAGGCCTCCTAAAATCTCTTCCTCCATCCCTTAAAAAATCTATCCTACCAATCATCTCATGGTAATAACGTTTCTCTCTATAACTCTCTCTCTCTCTCTCTCTCTCTCTCTCTCTCTCTCTAAACACGGAGGAGAAAGGGGGAGTAATCATTAATTATAATTAATAAGTATTAAAAAGGAAAGTAATTCTTGCTATTACTCCTCTTTAAATCTCTATAATTATTTAATAAAAAAATAACAATCTCTCTAAGGAACGATCTCAAGAATCTCAAGATATTCTTACCAAATATCCCGATCGAGTGCCCGTTTGTCTATAAATTATTCTACTTATTTGACATCTTCATCTATCTTGCTGATTGCTTGATTTTCTTCAGTGTCCTTGAACTCCCTTCTATCTGTTTTGTTCGTGATTCAATTCTTCTTTCTTCTCTTTGAATTTAAGCTATATATTTTCAGAATTTAGATAAAAAAATATTTGTTAAAATAGGATCAATACTTGGGAATTCTCATCTCTTCATTTGATTTTTAAATTAAAGGGGCCTCCTGGACTTTTCAGCGATTTCCATAGATGATAGCCTTGCATTAAATTATCAAAAAATATATTTCCTTTTGGTTAGTTGCTCCATTTTTCTTTCTATTAGTTGCAGCAGAATGTGATGTCACTTTGGGGGACATGGAAGGAAACCCCTCTTTATATGGTGCCTTGATTTTTCCTCCTACCATTGACCTGATTTCAGGGCCGTATATTTTAATTTCTGAGTTGGTTTTATTATATCTGGAATAGTCATCTATAAAGGTAACAAATTACCTTTTACCAATTGTTGAATACTTGGAGGAGCCATTTCGATGCCCACAAATATGCTCAGTGGCACTTGTGTCTGTGATCCACTCTTATGGATTACCTTCGTCACCATGCTTGCCATGTTTTCATCTTCATGTTGATACAGTTCCCTCTTTTATGGGTTCACTATCTACATTCTATCAGTTTCTGATGATGCTTTGCATATCTTTCAGAATAAAACAGAAAGTTTTGCGGCTGATATACAGATCAATTCACCATCTTGAATTTTTTGGCATTTTATAGGTGGAGCTGTCTCTATCTTTCTCTGAAGCTCCTAAATAAAGGCTGAACAAAACGTTTTTTTTGAAGCTCATGTTCCTTGTGATTCCTGCAGTGAGTAAAAGCTAATTCCACTTTAGGTTTGTAATTGGGGAATTGCACCAAAAGAAACCTTCTTTTTTTACTAATAACCCATGTTAATAATCCCATTTTTTTCATTATCTCTCTGTACATAGTACTCTTGCTATGGTCATCTCAAATCCTATTTCTTGGTCCATAGTCACCAAATTGGAAGGATCTAAAGTTTCATGATTGTGGAGTATCTTAATTGATGGAGACTGGTATTGATATTAGAGAGGGCCCTCCACCGTCGAAGACACAAGATAATTGTAGCAATTGAGAATTTTATGGAGGCACATGGACTTTGCTTTAGGCACTGAAAAAAAATCTGGAGGAAGAACTTCTACATCTTCAGGTTCACCATCCACAGTTTAAAAGATCTCATTTCAATAAGTTTCAAGTTTCAAATATCAAATTTCCCAAGGTTCAATCTTATCTTGTTATGAAGACTCACCTTGCTCTCATGTATGATATTGACTGAATAGTGAATACTTCACTATGGTTTTTCTCTTTCTCTTTTACTCAGTAAGCTGGACCGTGAGTTAGTTACACACATACCATATTATTAAAATTTTCATTTTGAGTATAGAGATGGAATATCATGTCTCAGTATAGAAATGGAGGTAGAATAGAAGGAAGAGGAAGTTCGGCAAATATACGGCTTGATGTCTTTCAACTTAACATATGTATGATTGGAAGATGGGAGATACGGTTTGTGCTTAAGAAGACCTTGTGATCAACTCGGACGAATCTGTTGGACGCCCACCTGATAGAGGAAAGCAGAAACCGATTACAGATTTATGGAGGAGTAATACTGAGTGAGATAGAACTTTTGGTGAGGAGCCTGCGATCTTGGAGGATGGTTTGGATTCAGAAGCTAATCCACCCATACAAAATGCCGAAGATGGAGGTCCTGTAGCCCCTCCGTTTCCAAAGAAATCCTACGCCAAGGCTGTTGGCAATGTCTTCCCTAAAGTGAATGACCTTCCAGATCCAATTCACGCAGGGAACTCTACTAAGGTAATCATCCCTCAGGACGCTTATGAGGACCGGCTAGGGAGATACCGATTTGCCTTGATTGCAGAATCAATTTCAGATTTGTATCTTTGGATGACATTCGAAGGGAGGCTCGTGAGTCATGGAATCTGAAGGGCAACGTGAAGATGGTGCCCATGGGCAAAGGCTTCACAATTTTTAGTTTGATACTGAAGGAGATATGGCATCGATGTGGAGGAGAAGTGCTATGAAGATTGGAGGTCAGTTTGTGAGGTTTCAAAGATGGCACCTGGATTTCAATATTCATGAGAATACCAGTCCATAAAGCTCTTGTCTGGGTGCGGTTTCCAAACTTGCCTCTGGAGTACTGGCATGAGAAAGTGTTGTTGACCATGGAGAAGGCAGCAGGTCGCCCTATCGCGCTTGATTAATGAATGAAGTACGTCATACGAAAATTATGCTCGTGTTCTCGTTGAGATGGAGATGGAGGGCCTGAGGCCAGAGGAAATCTAGGTTGAACGCAGACAACCCAGGACTGAAAACAAATTCTGGTTCAAGCAGAAATTATTTTATGAGGATTCCATGGGGAAGTGCAGTTTTTGCAAGAAGGTGGGTCACACCATTGGTGAGTGCAGAGCCAAGAAGATAGCAGATGCTAGATCTAATCACTAAGAAGATGGTGGAATCCCTGGAGCTGTTTTTGTGGATGACGCTCCAAGGGAATCAGTGGTGCCCGAGACTAATCTTCCTTCACGAAGAGTGTAGCGCTCTGATGGTGTTGCGTCCTCTCATGGCGGCGGCTCAGCCTTACACAGTGGTGGTGTGTCTTTCTAGAGAGAGGAGGATCATTGAATGGAGAATATTCCAGTTTTGGAATGTGAGTCAATTAAGGAAACTCAAAATTCCCTAGAGTCCTCAATGCCTCAATCAAGGAGGCCTTCCCCTTTGGGCGTTGAGGTGGATCCTCTTTCTACCAATAGAGGATCTATTTCAAATTTTGAATTAGATCCTAATCTTGATGCCAACGCTAGACTTGAAGTCGTCCTTGGCTTGGAGAATGAGCTGGACAGTTTGGATCCAAGTATGGATCATGGGTGCGCCAGGATCCAATCGACCTATATGACCACCACTAGCATGACTGCCCTGTTTCTGGTTCTCTTGCCGCTGGACAGCATTTTAACGAGTCGTAGTTGAGCCAAGCTGATAGGGCTGAATCTATTGGTGTACGTAGGAGTCAAAGATACACCATCCATGGAGGTTTGACCACCACTGCAGGACGTGGGGATGGGCTATCTAGAAAGGTTCGCAGTAATACTGGTGTCGAGCGTGTGGACATGGCTGCCAGACGTCGTGAAGGTAATAATGAGGGTTGGGTTGTCCAGCAGAAAAAGAAAGGAAAGAAAGCTGATTCTAAGGATCAAGCTGCTACCAAGGCCGATCGCACCACCTCTTCCCACATGTGATCATGCGTGTTCTCTTCTGGAACATACATGGTATGAAGAAGGCTGCCGCTAAGGTAACCTTAGCCAAATTAGTTCGAGATCATATGCCAGATCTTATTCTCATCGCCGAGCCAATGATTGATGTTAATAAATTCCCCAAGTTATTTTTTAATAAGCTTGGTTTTGCGTCTGAGTTTCTTCACAATGATAGAAGCAACAAGGAGCCAAATTTGTGGCTGATCTGAAGGAACACTATAATGAAACCCATTGTCTCATCCATGTCTAATCAGTTCATTTCCTTTCAAGTCATTTGGTATGGGAACTCTCTTGACATCTCTGTAGTCTTTGCTAAATGCCTTAGAGTTGATCACAGAAGTCTGTGGAGGGACTTGGTCGCTGGTACCAACGGAAGGCCTAGAATGATCTTAGGTGATTTCAATGCTACCCTTTTCAATCATGAAAGGCGTGGCCCTGGTAGATTCTGTACGGGTGCTGCCGCTGAGTTTGGTGCTATGGTGGATGCTACCTCTATGATCCAGGTTCCTTCATCTGGGAGGAAGTTCACATGGAGCAATAACAGAAAGCGGGGAAATGTATCTGCTATCTTGGATAGGTCTTTCGTGAACTCGGATTGGCTGAATAGCTTCAGCGATTGTATGCAATAGGTTCTTCTTAGGTCTACCTCGGACCATGCACCTCTATTGGTGTGCTCTGAGAACTTGCCAAAGCCTAAAAATTGCCCTTTCCGAGTTAATAAATTTTGGATGGATCATTTGGAGTTCACCTCGATGGTAGGTGATGCCTGGAGCATGGATTGTCATGGCCCTCCATCTCTTCCTTGGCTCAAAAGTTGAAGAAGCTTAATCCCATCATCCACCCTGGTCTCGGAAAGCCTTTCCCAATCTGGAAGTGGACGTTGCGAGTGCTAAGGCAGATCTAGAAATTATCCAGGAAAGAATTGAGGACGAAGGGATGAACGACGACCTTTTTAATCTGGAGGCGGATGCAAAAATTCATCACTGGAAAGCTTTGGAGAACCATGAGAAGATGTGGGTAGAGAAGTCCAGAGTTAAATGGTTAAAGGAAGGTGATAGAAATTCCAGATTTTACCATGTCATGGCAGAAGTGAAGAGATCTAAAAATGCTATTCATAGCATTGTTAGAGCTGATGAGACTGAAATCAAAGACCAGGATCAGGTGGGAAACTACATAGTTGATTACTTTCAGTATTTTCACTAAAGAGTGGAGCTTGAGGATCATCTTGACATAATGGACTCAATTCCGAAAGTTTTCCAACACGAGGACCTGCTCATCCTTAACTCGATTCCTTCAAAGGCTAAAATCAAGATGGCTATTTGAGACCTTGACCCTGACAGCTCTCCAAGCCCAGATGGCTACACGGGAGCTTTCTATAGGAAGTGTTGGGATATCATTCGTGGAGATGTCTGCAGAGCAGTATCGCAATTTTTTACTTAAAGTACACTTCCTTACGAAATTAATAATAATTTCTTACTATTAATTCCTAAGGTGGAGGGGGCTCGCTCTCTGGACAAATTTCACCCCCTGTGTATGGGCAATGTTTTTTGCAAAATATTGTCAAAGATTATGGCTTCTCGCATTTTGGGTTTTTTCCCTAGAATTATTTCCCTTGAGCAAGGTGCGTTTCAACGAGGGAAATTAATTCAATCTAAAATTGGTCTGGCTTCTCAGTTGGCTAATATAATGGGAAGACCTCTAGAGGCAGAGGTTTGGGTCTAAAGATTGACATAAGGAAAGCTTTCGACACCCTCTCTTGGGATTTTTCGTTTATGACCCTTAGAAAATTTGGTTTCTCAATCTCTTTTTCTCTAAATTACTTTCAAAGGTAACCAACCAAACACTTCTTCTTCTTCTATGATAATGTAGCATGTAATTATTGAATTATGACCATCATTAATCGCTCCTCCCTACGGCATCATTGTCTCTCTCTCTCTCTCTCTCTCTCTCTCTCTCTCTCTCTCTCTCTCTCTCTCTCTCTCAAATCTCAATATAAACGCCAATACAAATTGCAACAATCACCAAAATTTCAGAATTGACAAAATGTGAGCACTGCTATAAACGATCGCCGGTGGGATGGGGACGAAAATATCTACCTGCCTTGGCTGGTTTCTTTAGAAATTTGAATTCAAAAAAAGGTGAACGCTGTGATTGAAAAGATGTTATCTACCTGCCTGGCTAGTTTGGCCCGGTCACC
This sequence comes from Macadamia integrifolia, assembly GCF_013358625.1. Classification (NCBI taxonomy): domain Eukaryota; kingdom Viridiplantae; phylum Streptophyta; class Magnoliopsida; order Proteales; family Proteaceae; genus Macadamia; species Macadamia integrifolia. Next base: position 212,915 of record NW_024870625.1, read on the forward strand.
ACGAGGTCCTACTGGTCGCCGTCCATTGCCACTGTTATGAGCGATTGTTGGTGGAATGGGGACCAAATCGATATGAAAGAAATACTAACTTATTACAAGGGTATTTTAGGTACTTAATATTTAATAAAGGCATTTTGGTATTTAAAATAAAATATTGTTGCTGACATCAGCATATAGGGTATATTCCTTAATAGTGACTATCTGTATGGTGTTTGAGTCTAATTTGGTGAAAAGAGGGGGTGTTCTTATAATTGTGACATTCTCCAGGGGGTGGCGTTGTAAATTACCCTTTATTTTTTTATTTTTACTATGTGGTATACTCCTTCCGTAAGATTTGAATATTAATTGTAATTGACATTCTAGTGATGTGAGCTACTTATTACATATCTGCAAATGGATTCATATCTTAAAGGAATTTCTCATTTGCTATTGTCTCACCATGCTTGAATCACCAAATTCTTGCCCTCTAAACCTTAATCACAATAGGTCTACAGCTAGTTGGTTTTTTTTTTTTTTTTGGCTAATGATGGGTATCCAGGCCTTCGCCCTGACTAGTCCTGCGGGCCCATACTAACCCCATGATCTTATGGAGCTAGTCATACCAAGGTTGAATGAGAACCATTCAACTTTAACTAAAAGCAGTGAAGAGCACTAAACACCCTCGTGTGAGTGGCCAAGGTGTGACTAGTTGGTAATTTCACATGAAAATGCAAATTTCCCTCAACCTTAAGGTATAAATTTATGTGGTACCCTCTCAGTTCTAGCGTTGTGTTCTTCTTCACGTCATCCAGTTGATAAATTATGAGACCTAGGGCTTGATTTAGGTTTCCAAAG
>NW_024870625.1:215545-232851 GCF_013358625.1 Macadamia integrifolia
TATTGCTTGCATTATAGAGAAAGAAACCCTCGCTACAAATATATAGTGAAAAAACCCTAATCTGGATTAAACTACAATTGCCACCCTAATCCGGATTAAACTACAATTGCCACCTTAATCCGGATTAAACTATAATTGCCCTCAAATAAAAAATAATTCGAGCGGGGGGCTGCGCCCCCCTACACTCCCTGCTATGCAGGGGGGCCTCCTGCCCCCCTTGCAACCCCCACAGCCCGTTAACCGGCTAGCGGGACCGCCGTCCTGCCTGTCTAGGTGCTGCACCAGTACTCCCTGGATTAAACTGTGACGGAATACAAGACATCATACACCAACATGCCTTGTATACCTTAAATTTTTTCAGAGTTTTGGACTTGGAGGATCTTAAAATTAAGACCTTACCAGAAGAAATAGGATATCTAATACACTTGAGGTATCTAGGCTTAAAATGTCCAGCACTGGATGAGATTCCAGAGAGCATTGGCAATCTTCAAAATCTACTCACTTTAGATATTAGATGGCCTAGAAGTATGAGGGTATTGCCAAGTGGAATTCTGAAACTTGTAGAGTTGAGGCACCTTATGATGTCAATGAATGAAATAAAAGTCCCTCCAGGCATAGGTATATTTTCAAACCTCCAGAGTTTGACTGGTTTATTTGCAAGGCCTGGCATCCTCGAAGAACTAAGTAAGTTGACTCAACTCAAGGAACTGCAATTGAATGATGTATCTGAAGAACATGCCAGTGAGCTCTCTGCTTCTATTATGAACATGAGAAGACTCCTCCGTTTGTCTATAAGAACAAGATTTGGTGAAGACGAAATGTTGCCCATGTTGGACCTTTCGCCACCACCGTTTATTAGGAAACTCCACCTAAGTGGGCGTCTAATTGATCTTCTTGATTGGGTCTGTTCCATGGAGAGCCTCACTAAGTTAACCTTAGCCTATTCTTTTCAACCTGAGGAAGCACTTTCTTTACTTCTGTTTCTTCCTTACTTGAAGCATCTAAATTTATGTGGAGCCTGCAACAGCAAACAAATAAACAAGGAGTTTTGTCCATTGGGTGGATTTCCAAAGCTGGAGACACTCAAAGTCTCTTCAGAAAAGCTAGTAGAATGGACTGAGATCGAAAAGGGGGCATCCCCATGCTTAGCATTCCTCTTCTTCCACAATTCTCTACAGTTGATGAATCTTCCAGAAGGACTGCAGTATGTCACCACATTAAAAGAACTGCTATTGTACCCCTTGCACCCTAGTCATGAATGGAGGTTGACACCTGATGGAGGCATAGAGAACTACAAGATCAAACACATCCCACTAGTAAAGTTTTTTCCTTTCTTTTGACGTATAATAGATTGATAACTCTATTTAGGATTGCTTTACGTTCTGATTTGAAAGTCGTTCAAATAAGGTATAAACAGAGGTTTTATTTATTTATTTATTTTTTTTCAGAGTATGCCAACTCATATTTTGGTGAGCCATGAGGGGTATGTAATTTGGAATGTATTCTACTTCTAATACTGCTAATGCTAGTCACTTGTTTGTTTTTTGAAAAGTATAATCATCATTAGATTCATGGAATAGATATAAATACAGAGTCCTCAAACAAGACTTATACTAAGCATGGTGGTGTTATGGTCCAAACCATTCCCAGATTTAATTTTCCTCACCTTACTAACATCCACAATAGAATCCTCAGTACCCTCTACATTTCCCTGAATGATGTTTATATTTACATTGTCTGGTGATTTTATCTACTTTCTTTTTTATCATTTTTGGGAATGGTTTGATATCAAAGGGTGGTCGCCAAGTTTAAAAAAAATAGATACAATTGAGTTTTGTCCGATATAAACATATTTGATTAGAATTCTTATGAATTCCAAAACTATATCTCTTGTTTTAAGTGATTTAATGCCAATTAGGATATTGTAAAATCTCTCTTTGACACTGCGGAGTATACCAAGTTTGGCATTTCTCAGCTTCCTCAGTTGTCACCGGTTGATGAATCTTCTAGAAGGACTGCAATATGTAAGCACCCCAAAATAACTGGAGATGTTTCCTGCACCCAGATGAGAATTACAAAGATCAAACACATCCTACTAGTAAGGTTCTTACCTTCCATTTCATGCATACGATATTGATAACTCTTTACAGTCTGATTGATAAGCATGGTGGTGGTGGTGGTGGTGGTATGGTCCAAACCATTGCTGGATTACAACTTTCCTCACCATGCTAACATCCACAACAGAGTCCACAATACTCTCTGCATTGCCCTGAATAATATTTATATTCACATTTTGTAGTGATTTTATCTACTTTTTTATCTGCTTTGGGAATGTTCTGATATCAAAGCGTGATCGCCAAATTTAGAACAAACAGATACAGTAGATTTATGTTTGATAAACACATTTCATTAGAACTCTTGAATTCCAAAACTGCATCTCATAGTTTTAAATGATTTAATGCAATTATGATATTGTAACATCTCTCTTTGGCTTGGTCATGTATGGCTCCAAAAGTCTAGCTATTGAATTGCTACGAAATCACTACTTCAAGAAGAATATTACACCAAGAAGTAGGTTTAGCCATCCATAAAACCATGCAAAGCAGGGGAAGGGAATAGGGTGCAGTTGGCTTAGATTGGCATGGAAAACGTCAATAAAGTTCAGAAGAAATGACCAAATGGTGGAATTGAAACTCTCAACATAATCATACAATCAAAATCATGAAGATGCAAGGGAGCTCTCTGCTTCTATTATGAAGATGAACTGTTGCCCACATTGGAGCCATTTTCACCATTGCCATTTATCAGAAAACTTTGCCTAGACAGGCATCTAATGGATCTACCTGACTGAGTTTGCTCCATGGAAAACCTTACTAGGTTTTTTTTGCTTTTTTTTTTTAAACCTGAGGAAGCAGTTTCAGTACTATGGGAATCATGCGAGGTTAAAGAAATGAACAAAGAATTTTGTCAGGTGGGTGGTTTTCCAATGCTTGAGGGACCTATTATTGCTTCTATGAATCTACTGAATGAGCTGAGATTGAAGAAGGATCAATGCCAAGCTCAGCTTTCCTCTGCTTCCAAAATAGTCTACGGTTGAAGAATCTACCAGGACTACAATACTTCACCACATTAAAAGTGCTGAATCTTCCCTTGCACTCAAATCATGGACGGAGGTTGAAACATGACGGAGGCAAATAGAATTACAAGATCAAACACATCCCACAAGTTTTTCTCTTCATCCCTTTTCAGATGAAAGGATTGCAATGTGATGTCATGTTTTGTCAACTGAAGGAAAAAAAGAAAATTACAAGGTCAAACACATCCCATGGATAAACATTTCCTTTAGAATGTGTATTGCTGGATTAGGCCAAACTTAATGAACTATGTAGTGTACTGCTTTTGTATGGATTTTGAATCTTGCATGTGACATTGTAGTGATGTGAGCTACTTTTTACATTTGCATATGGATTCATATCTAATAGGTTAGGTTGGTTACCAATCTTGGAATCCCTCAACTCAAACACCAAATTCTTACCCTCTCCGGACCTTCATCATGAAAGGAGTTCTACTAATTTCACATGAAAATGCAAATTTCCCTGCTACAATTGAGGATTGAGTTGTAAGAGGGACACTTCAACCTCATGGTATAAATTTATGTGCTTCCTTCTCAGTTCTAACTCTATTTTCTTTGACGTCCCCTGATATTAGCCAAAAGCAGAATCCTCTTGAGGATATAGTACTGTGATTGAAATCCCAGTTCTCATGGAGCTCTTCTAGTAGTTTGGTGAAAATAAAAGGAAGAAATTTAGCAGCTTCACTTAGGATTATGAGTATTCATATTAATATGCACTATAAGAGGTTTTGGTTGTCATACTTGGATCCATTAGCCTCTCTAGTCTCTATTTTAGTCGGACAGGATAGATTCATTCATGCCGTCTAGGAGTTGACATCCTATATATGGGTTTTCACCCCCACCCTACTCTTGTTTCTTATTAACCATGGGTGTGCCCCCCCACCTCCTCATTCATCTACACAACCCATTGGTTCAAGGAATGGGTGTCCCCCGGTATTACTAGAGTGACTTTTGCAGCGAGGCTGAGCTCTCAACATGGATTTACGATTTGTTCGATAGGAGAGGGGGAGAAGCGAGCTTCAACACTTGGATGACTTTGCTATGGAATAGCAAGAACAGCTTCATTGACAAATCGAGCATAGTTGTGGGGAAAGGGATTCACAAGGGCTCGATCAAAATCATCCAGATAGAAATTAAATAGCACTAATGTTAGAAGGCCTACGGGTGGAATACCGGATTTAGTTGACCAATCTCTTTTTTAATCGTCAAGAATAGAAACTCAAAACTTCATAATGCACATTGAAAATTCAAGAAAATCAGAAACAGAAAAGAGAAACATTGATTTCTCATTTGGTAAGTTTAGGTTTCTTTCACATTTCCTACTTTATCCTTTTTCTTTCTAATTCCTAGCTAGTTTATTTGTTGTGAAAATTAAATAATAATTGCTAAGAGGTTATCGTGATGGAAAATTCAGAAAATTGGGTGTCTTGAAAAAAATAAAGCATTTTGGGTAGGAAATATATCACATGGTCCCTGCTGCTCTTAAACCAGATGTTAGGATTTATTAAATTTCCCAATATGTAGGTTATGTGGTCCAGAAGAGGAAACACAAGATCATTTGTTTGTATATATCATGGATGATTACCTCTAAATACAGTTATAACTTTCTATCAATGTTTGGATGCATAGAAATGATATCTGTTTTAACATAGCTAAATCATTGCATTCCTCTGTTTTAATATCTTTTTTTCCTCTGTTTTAACCACTAAAATTTGGAGTATATTTTGGTCGGCGACTATGTTGAATGGGTCATGCACTGTGTTATTCCTGTTTAATACAATTCTATTTTTTTTTAAGAGAGCATCCCAATGCATGAGGCTCCCACTACTGTAGGGTCTGGGAGGAACAAGTTCCCTAACCTTTCGTTCTAAAGTTCAGTTTTTCTATATGGTTTTACACAGAATCAAATATAGTTTTAAGGTAGAAAATAAAATATTTTATGCTATATGGTATAAAAAAATTTTGAATATAAAGTGGACCATAGGATTGAGATGAGTCATTTTTCTTCGACATTAGGTCTGATCGGAAGTATAAAAGTGTTAGTCCCGCCTTTATTGATTCCTAGTAGGGGTGAGTTTGTAGTCAGTCCTATACCTTTGCCTTTTTTTGTTTTTCTGCTCAAAGTGGCCTCCCTCATGACTCGAACCCGACTTATGCCTTGGTAGCCCGACCTTTTACTTTTGCTTTATGCAATGGCCCCCTATGCGATGAACACCTCCTCCCCCCACCCAAAAAACAATATATATATATATATATCTTATCTGATCTTTTTTATGTCCTTTTGAACTCCCAATGGCTTTAGTAGTGATATTTAATTTTGCTTCCTTACTCTTAATTAATTTCTAGTTGTTATCATGTGCAATATAAGGATGCTAATCATATGAACTCAATTTCCTACCAAGTGAAATATTTTTCATGAATTCTTAAAATCAATTTATATTTGAATAGAGTAAAAAAGGAGAAAATATTTTCTTCAAATGTAATATAAAAGTTAAAACAAATTCTATTTTAAAATCAAGACTTTATTTTCATAAAGAAAATGATGGATATTAATCGTTATATAAAACTGGCACCAACGGAGCACTCTCCCCTCCCCCCATCATATTGCTAGATTTTTTTTTCTATCACCCTAACTAGCCTAAATATGTTTCTTTGTCATATTCAACCAAGGAAACTATAAATAAATAAATTTATAACAATTTTATTAAATAAATATTTAGAAAAAAATAATATTTAACACTAAAATAGACATAAGTTTAGTTACTTGATCCTTGAAATACTAAAAGAAAATCATGTATTTGCCCAAGTAGTTCCATTGTATACTATATGTGTATATAATGTGAAGTAGGTTATAAATAAGTCGAAATCTTTCATGAAACTAAATAAATATCATATTGAAATTGAATCAATTCGGTACAATTTTGGTTCTAAAAATGCAATTGAATTCGCCTATAGTACTATTTTGGTTTCTTGTTTATGTCTCTTACACCGAATTCCCGGAACCATATCGATTGACACCTTAAATTTATTAGAGCTATTGATCGATGTTGCACAACTCTATCAAGTCCTCTCTTCCATTTCGCCAGTAACTCTTGGAAAAAATAATAACCTTTCAATTAAATGGACCTGATTTTGTACCTTGGAAGATTTTTATCTACTGCAACACAAATTTTCCGAACCAGTTTGATTGGGAATGATGGAAAGTGATTGGACTTGACTGTCTTTATGAATGTGGAAGCAACAACTGAAATATTTCTTTGGTGCAACAATGAAAGATGAACACAACGAATTGTGAAATCCCTTTCTTGAATATTAGAGATTTTTTTTTCTTTTATTTTTTTTTGGGCCAACATTTTCTTATACTCTGTTTTTTCGTTCTCCCTAAATATCTCCAACTATTCACATCGAGCAAGAATACTTTTCCTGTTGTTCATCCTAATGCACCTCGATAGGCTCTAAACTGATCTAACCTAAAAGCAAATTCGAACCATGTGTTGACTAGGGATGTAATGAGGTTGGCTATGCCCATGTCTCAATGTGCATTGTAAGGTATCCTTGAATCTTTACCAAGCAAACCATTGGTAGTCAAACATTGCATCACCTCCGTTTCTTCAATGTCAAGGGATGGACAGAATGGCCCTGCTCTTTGTACCCTTTCTGCGGCAAGATAAAGATTCAAATTCAATTGTTTGCGCTTATCTAAAGGGCTATTTTGATCCACGAAAACGGCATGTTACCATCATTTTTTTTTTTTAAATTTTAGGAGTGGTGTTGGCCAATGGCCACTTACTCCTACATATATCCACCCACACACGCTCGCATATGATAGGGTTTGATCTTACGACCTTTTCCTATCGGAGTCGGCTCTTCAAGCCAAAACTATCATCACTAGGCTAAGCTAGTGTTCATACATTGCTATTGTTGCCATACAAGTCATACCATGTTATCAATTCATTTCTTCTCTTTTGGTAGAAATCATTGTCTTTATTCCAATTCACTGGTTCAATTTAAAAAAAAAAAATTGGGAATAGTAAGCACGGGATGCCAGTATGCAAATTCTTGTACTCCCCCTCACATCCCTCTCTCCAAAATAAATGCCCTCTTATTGGACGATTTATCATCTGCATCCCTACAACAACAACAATCATAACCTTATCCCAACTAAATGAGATCGGCTACATGGATCTGAAATATATATATATATATATATAGAAAAAAAAACAACAACAACACAAGAGAATTAAAATGAAGAGAGAAAGGAGATGTAAAAGAAAATAAATCAGTAGTCAAATATGCATCATAAGAACATCACCTACAAGGGGTTGGCTACACGGGTTCTTGTCCTCCACAAAACTCTGTCTGCGGTCATACTTGAATTGAACCCAACCATATGCATATCTTTTTTTATCACTTCTTCAATAGTCAATTAAGGCTTACCACTACCTCTTCTGACTCCCTCCAACTGAATCCGGTCATTTTTCCTTATTGGGGCATCCAATGGTCTCCATTGTACATGGTCATACTATCTTAATCGGCTCTCCTAGAGCTTATCCTGGATTGGTGCAATCCTTAACTGGTTTCTAATACCCTTATACCCTCTATCTCTCCTAGTCTTGCCACACAATCATCTCAACATCCTCATCTCTGATACACTCAATTTATTCAAATCACTCTTTTTTAGTGTCCAACATTCCACTTCATATGTCATAGCTGGACGTATAACCGGCCTATAAAATGTTTCCTTGAGTTTAATAAGCACTCTTTTGTTATATAGCACTCCTGACACACCTCTCGATTTCATTTATCCCACTTTAATTCTGTGGGCAACATCATCCTCTATATCACACTTTTTGTTAATGATAGGCCCTAGGTATTTAAAACCATCCCTCTGGGGTAGTTCCTAATCCACAAGTCTCATTACCCCCTCCCTCATATACTATGTCTTCATTCTGTTTATTATAAAACCTTTTGATTACAATTAAGCATGATCTCCATAGCTTCAGTTTAGTATTAATCCCTTTCATTGTTTCATCTACCAGAATAATGTCATCAGCGAATAGCATATACCACGGAACTGGATCTTGAATATGCCTAGTTAAATCATCCATAATAATTACAAACAAATAAGGACTAATAGCTGATCATTGGTGTAACCCAATTGTAATTGAGAATTCATTGCTTTGAACTTCAATCGTTTTGACACTCGTCACCAGTCTCATACATGTTCATAATTATATCCACATAGTTATTCGTGCCCTTTCTCTTTTCTAGGGCGTGCAAAATGAGCTCTCTTGATTCTCTATCATTGGCTTTTTTTAGGTCAATGAAGACCATATGGAGGTCATTTTTTGTGCAAAACTACACTTCAGCACTTAAAAGACCCTCTGTGTTAAAAAATTTGACGTTTTCTCTTTTGAGTTTGAATCGATTCAATGGACTCTTTTTATACTTTTAAACACTAAGATTTAAGGGTTTTCTATTCTAAAGTAATAAAATTTCCTTTAGATCATTTGACTAAGGATACGGGAAGATAGGCATCTCAACTACGATGATAGATTTCTCGTCCCATATTGAAGAGGAGTTAACCATGGATGTAATGTTTAGGTCTAGATTTTGTTTCTATTAGCTTGCAGTCTAAGCCCTGTGGTGGTGGCCATGCCGATGGTGGGACTGTTCTCTCGATGAGATATTTTTAGTCTTTCTTTGTTTTCGGGCTTGACCTTTTATACTGATCTCTTTTTTTTCTTTTATTATGAAAGGATTGGAGAAAGTTAATGGATAAGTATATTACATGCCACTTCTCACATCCCACTTAATTATAGACTCTGCACTCTCGCCCTCTTATTTGACAATTTATCACCCGCACCCCCATTGGTGCAAAACTACACTCGGATATGTATGAAACCCTCTCCCTTCATCTTTTGACTTTTCCTTTGATGGATCCTTCTGCACTTTTAAAGACTTTATGGGTTTCCAACTCTAAACCACCAAAAAGCTTCCTCACCTCTTAAACAATTAAATTGTGGAAGGATCCAAGAAAATTCATGGACCATCATTTTCAGGTTGCCTTTAGAGTTTTTGAAACGATAAATAATTGAAAGATCAAAAGAATGAATGATAACCTTGAATCAGTATCACCTCGAAAAACAATCCCTCTTTGTTATACTAATTAAGAGATGGCAGAAGCCTTTGTGAAATCCTTTCTCCAAAGATTGAGTTCTCTAAATGATGCAAACTTTCCTGGAGAATAAAAAAGCTGCAGAACATACTTGAAGAGAATGCAAACTTTCCTGGAGAAGTACGTAGTTCAAGCAAACAAGAAGATGGATTGGTTTGCAATTGGGAGAGCGATTTGATAGAAACAGTAAATGATGCGGAAAATTGCATCAATCAGTATGTCACCAAGACTAGAAGTCAAGATGGGTCTGATAAAATAAGTAGTTTGTGAAATCCTGTTTACTGTACTGTTCTCTATTTCCTGAGAAAATAAGTAGAGGTAGATTGGTTCGGCTACTGGTAGCTGAAGGTATATTACAAGAAAGAGCAGGGGAAGTTATGGAGGATATTGCTGAAGAAAGTATCAATGAATTACTTAGCCAAGGAATGCTTCGAGTTGAAATTGACTACAACAATGAACCTATCATGAAATCTGTCAACTTGAGCTGCAGCAAGGAAAAGGTTTCACTGATACCTATCTTGTTTCTGATTCCAATTTTCCTCAGGGTTCCCAAATTGTTTTCATCCACTACCATGGTGAGACTCTCAAGACAAGCTTCAATGATCATCTAATTGGATCATTACATGTCATTCCAGACTCACAAGGATTAAGAAATGCCTTCCATACCTTCAATTTTTTGAGCGTTTTGGAATTTGAGAATCTTTGTATTAAGAGCTTACCAAAAGAAATAGGAAATCTGATACACTTGAGGTATCTAGGCTTAACACATTCAACACTACATGAGATTCCAGATAGCATAAGAAATCTTCAAAATCTACAAACTTTGGATATTGGATGTTCTACGGTTGAGGCATCTTATGCTGTCGACGAATGAAACAAAAGTCCCCTCAGGTATAAGCATATTAACAAACCTTCAAAGTTTAACTGGTTTATACTTGAGACTTGGTATCATCGAAGAATTAAGGAGTTTGACTCAACTGAGGAAGCTGGAATTGAAGGATGTATCCGAAGAACATGCCAATGAGCTCTCTGCTTCTATTATGAAGATGAGAGGACTTGTGTCTTTATCTCTTGATTCAGGAGATCATCGTGGCAAAGAACTATTGCCTACATTGGAGCTATTTTCACCACCACAGTTTATCAGAAAACTTAGCCTAGATGGGCGTCTAGTGGATCTTCCTCACTGGGTCTGCTACATGGAGAAGCTCACTAAGCTAAGCTTAGGTTTTTCCTTTCTACCTGAGGAAGCAGTTTTTCTACTTCAATTGCTTCCTAACTTGAAACATCTAACATTGTGGGAAGCATGCAAGGTCAAGAAAATGAACAAAGAATTTTGTCCGGTAGGTGGGTTTCCTAAGCTGGAGGCACTTGTTATTGCTTCTATGAAACTAATGGAATGGACAGAGATTGAAGAAGGGCCCTGCCAAGCTTGGTATTCCTCAGCTTCCGCAATTGTCCACAGTTGATGAGTCTTCCAGAAGGACTGCAATATGTCACCACTCTAAAAGAACTGAAGATGATTCCCTTGCACCCAGATCTTGAACGGAGGTTGAAACCTGATGGAGGCAAAGAGAATTACAAGATTAAACACATCCCACTAATACAGTTTCTCCCTTTATCCCTACTCGTATGAGATGAAATGTGATGCCATGTTCTGTCAACTGCAGGAAAAGAAAATTACAAGGTCATGCACATCCCCTGGGTACAAATTTTCTTCAGAATGTAACTTGTTTTTACTTTTCATGCATTTTTCATTATTAAACAGAAGGTTATTGGAATAGGCCAAACTCAATATGCTATGTGGTGTGTACCGAATTGCAGGTCACATTGAAGTGATATGAACTACTTTTGGCATCTGTCAATGTATTCATATTTTAAAGGATGGCTGCCAAGCTTGAAATTCCTCCATTTATGTTTTTCATGGTTGATAGCACTTCCAAAATGCTTACAATATACCCTTAATTTGGATCGCATACTCGTCAAATTTTGTAGCTGATCATATACCATCTTAGATGATTTTCTCATGTACCACCACCATCCAGTTAGCAAATAGATGATGTGGCAGTTTAAACTCAGAGTTTGCAGCCAAAAATCATGTGGTCAGATAATTTGTACACAAAATTTCGGATTAAACTAATTAAAGTAACATATGGCAGATTTTTAAGGCTGCAAAGATATGTCAATTTCTGCAGGTTGAATCTGCTACTGTAATAAAGCCATCTACTAGAGTTTGGGTATGCTCTTACTGTTCTGTTCTGAGTTCGCAGGTTTCTCTATATTCTGATTTCTTTCCTTATTCTGTGACTCTACTGTGCTAGCTTGTAAAGGGCAGAAACTGATTCTGTTTCTCAGAAATTCTGCAGAATTGTTCCACAGGTCCTTTATATGCAGCACTTGACCTGCATTCTGTGCTGTTCTAATATCCCTAACCTGCTATCTGATATTTCCATTGTTTTGTCGTATGATCCTGTTCAGTCTAAATTCCTTCTAGTAATTCCGGTACAGTTTTAGACTTCATTAGAACCATTCAATATGGGCTTAAGCCATTCTTTTGGAGAAATGCAGTAGCATATGTTAGCACATTTTTTAGTAATGCAGACAAAAGGTACGAATGTTCCAACCGGGTGGTCAAGTGGTTGAAACAGCCTCTTGACATTCTCGGGGTAAGGCTGCGTAGTTCTTGTCCCCGAACCTCCCACATGCGGGAGCCTTGTGCACAGGGTACGTAGACTAAAATCATATGGTGATTCTTTCCAAATGTAGATTAATTGGGATCTACTCATGCCAATGATCCTTACCCAAAAATCCGAAACCAAATTAATATTTTTAAGTTGCTGCGAAGCTTCAAACATTGAAGGAAAAGAGAATTTAGAGGTCAAATACATCCAACTGGTATAATTTTCTTCAGAATGTAAACAAAGTTTTCTCATTTTCTTCTTGTTTTAAGATACCTAAGCAAGCCTACTCAGCTTACCGTGAGATGTAATTTAGTATGGATTTTAGTACTTCTTGTCACTTCGTTTTTTTTTTTTTTTTCCTTTTGAAAAGTAATCATCATTAGATTCATGGAACAGATATAAACACATAGTTCTCAAACAGGACTGATAATAAGGATGGTGGTGTTAGGGTCCAAACTGTTCCCAGATTTCAACTTTCCTAACCATACTAAGGAAATTCATGAGAATAACTTCTATTAGATGGCCTAGGAATTGACTGAATCACTATTTAGCTTTCAAAGGAGATTGCTGTAATCCAAGATCAGTTGTCTTGCTTTTCGTGGAGGAGGCATCAGGTTAACTTCAACAGTGGTCCACAATACTCTCTTCATTGTCTGGTGATTTATCTACTTTTTATTGATTTTGGGAATGGTCTGATATCAGAGGGTGGGAGTCCGAAAAAAATTGTCTGCAATTCTGATCTCGTACAATTTCGTGCAATACCACCTTCAGGCAGTGACACGTGTATTGATACCAATACAATGGTCCAGATCTGATTTAAATGCCTTTTCCCTGATTTAATGTTTTATTAGTTATACCAGATCTGGACCATTGTATTGATATCAATACACGTGTCACCGTCTGAAGGTGGTATTGTACGGAATTGTACGAGATCAGAATTGTAGACGATTTCAACCCGGTGGGAGTCAAGCTTAAAGCAAACAGATATAGTAGATTTCTGCTCAATAAATCTTTGGTAGTTTATCAAAGGGTGGGAGTCAAGCCATACAGTCCGTTCTTTGGTAGTTTTCTTAGTCTAGAAGGTATAGTTGGAGTTGGTATGCATTTGGATAAAATAAGATATTGCTTCTACATAAATCCAAAGATAAAACTTTTTTTTTTTTTTGAAATGTTGCAATGATTCCCTTTATTACTAATGGTCTATTTCACTGTGGTTTTGCTTCTAGCCGCTGGAGGGCTTCCCCATTTTGACTCAATACACATGATTTCCAAGATAAAAGCTTTAAGGATCAATTTCTGGGTTTTCTTAAAAGGGAAAAGGCCAGGCACACTGTCCACATATAGTAACTAGCACCCACTGTGTTTATCTGTGTCCTCCCCCTTTGAAATGACCCCTGTCCCTCTTGTATGATGCCCCGTCTCATGCCCCTATTGGTGCCATTCTCTAGCTTGCTGCATGTGTGTGGTGTGCCTATCCCTCTCCCTTAATATGTTTACTAATCATTTAGATCCATGTGATACCATGTTTCAGTGGACCACCCTACTTTGGCAAATCTGGAAAAGAGAGAAACGAGGTTGTATTTAATTAAGTGAATCCATCTATGTACAATACAATTAAAGCTTTTCAATTTTCAGTTGAAAAGGTTAGGAATGCCATTTTAAAGGAGAAGACAACTGGTTGCAAGATCTTATTGCTTGTCATCTATACCACCAATCCCTCCCTCAAACCAATTCATTATATTTACTGATTAGTGTTTGGAAATCTAATACAAGTCTTGGTAGTAGGGGTATTCTTATTAAGGATCATAGAGGGAACGTTGTGCAGAAATAAGCAAACAGATTGCCGGTTTTTTTGCTGCATCCATGGAAGTAGAGATTGTTCAGGGGACATTACTTTTAGCCAGAAGTGTCAACCTTCAGCATCTGATTATAAACTCAATTTCCAAGTGTTTAATGAGTTTCCTAAACCAGTCCAACCTCTCTTGATTGAGTTGCCCATGTTTCTTTTTAGCATGTACCACATAATCTAAATGGTGGAAGACCATGTATTAGCTAATGGAGCTTCCAAACTGAAACTATCTATAGTTATCACCATTCATGTCATAGATGGGGCTGTTTCATGGAACTGGTCCATCCTTGTATGTGCTTCTCTGTTTCTGAAACTGTGGAATACATCCAGAATCAATTAATTTGTGGAATAATATTGACATGTCAATTTACATAGACTTGATCACGTACAAGTTCCATGGTTTTAAGTATCTCCGATACCGATACGATACCCTTCGATACGTATCTTAAATTTAGTCGGCCGATACGATACACACCGATACGATACATTGAATTTTTTAAATCATTTCGTATTGATATATATCCTACAATACATACCGATATGCATCAATAAACCACTAATACACATCGATACGATACGATACGACATGCCTCGATAAGACTATGAAAAATATAAAATTGAGGTAAAATGTACGTTTCGGTATGTATTGGTACGTATCAGTGAGTATCGGTATGTATCGATCGATATGTATCAGTATATATCAACACGTATCGGTGAGTATCGATATATATATATATCGGTATGTATCGGTGAGTATCGATACGTATCGGCGCTACGGTTATATAATGGCCAATATGGGTAATTTTTCAGAAAAAAACGATTTTTGGAAGGTTTTTGTTCCAAAGTTGCTGTCAGCTATATTTCTCTCTAACTAAAGTGGAAATCAAGGTTGGGAACAAGGATTTTACATTTATGGGACAACTACAGACCTTGAATTCTTAGTACGATACCCTCAATTTAGTGTTTATGCATAATACATGTTATCAATAGCTTTTTTTAACAAATTCTTTATGCAAAAGTGTTTAAAAAAATGTTTCCTATCCATTTATGTGTGTATCTTTAGCGTATCTTAGTGTATCTCCGATACGATACGATA
The DNA here is from genome assembly GCF_013358625.1 of Macadamia integrifolia. Taxonomy (NCBI): domain Eukaryota; kingdom Viridiplantae; phylum Streptophyta; class Magnoliopsida; order Proteales; family Proteaceae; genus Macadamia; species Macadamia integrifolia. Next base: position 230,480 of record NW_024870625.1, read on the forward strand.
CGATACCCTCCGATACGTATCTTAATTTTGGCCGACCAATACGACGACCGATACCGATACTTTAATCCTTGCGTACAACGTTATCAAGTCCTTTCTTCCATTTCTCCATTAAACCTTGGAATAAAAACCTTGATTCAATGGACCTGATTTTCGACCTTGGAAGATTTTTTTCTTCTAACACATATTTTTCCAGACCAATTTAATTGGGAAGGACCGAAAGAGATCTTCTTCTACTCAATTTTCCATGGTGGACTTGACTTTGTAAATGTGATAGCAACAACTGAAAGATGAACCCAATGAACAGTGAAATTCCTTTCTTGAATATTAGAGAAAGACTTTTCTTGTTTGTCACGTCGACCTAACATTTTCTTGTTTGTCCTTCTTTTCTTCCCCTTCAATCTTTCCTGTCGTGCAAGTTGCGAAGGCCTCTCCTCCATTCTTGTATTATTCACTTTATCATTATTTGGTTCGGCTATTGGTGGCTGAAGGTATTTTACAAGGAAGACCAGAGGTAGTCATGAAGGATCTTGCTGAAGAAAATATCAACGAATTAGTTGGCCAAGGGATGCTTCGAGTTGAAATTTTTGAACCTTGGTACAAAAGTGAACTCAAAGTTGTCGACCCTTATCTTAAAATCTGTAGTCATAACCGGCAGCAGGGAAAAAGTATAGCTGGGAAACTGGATTTAGATTCTAATTTTCCTCAAGAGTTCCCGCATAATTTTGATCCCCTACCGTAGTGAAACTATCATGGAAATCTTGAATGAGATCATCCAATTCTATCATTATTTGTCATTATAGACTACTCACAAGGATTAATTCCCCGTGAGTATTGGGAGGAAGGCCTTCCTGACAACCACCGAGCCTGGGTGAGAAATTCTTTCTAACACCTTAAATTTTTTGCGAGTGTTGGAGTTTCGGAATCTTAAAGTTAAAAGGTTTTCCAGAAGAAATGGGAAATCTGACACAATTGAGGTATCTAAGCTTAAAACACTCAGCACTGGATGAGATTCCATAGAGTATAGGCAATCTTCAAAATCTCCAAACTTTGGATATTAGATGGCCTAGAAGGCTGAAGGTATTGCCAAGTGGAGTTTTGAATCTTCTCCAGTTGAGGCACCTTAAGTTGCCACAAAATGGAATAAAAGTCCCACCAGGTATAGGTATATTAACAGACCTCCAGAATATAACTGGTTTATTCCTAAGACCTCTCATCATCCAAGAATTAAGTAGGTTGACTCAACTCAAGAAACTGCAATTGAGGGATGTATCTGAAGAAATTCCAGTGAGCTCTCTGCTTCTATTATGAAGATGAGAGGACTTATATATCTCTAGATACAATAAGTCAAAAGGAGGATGCACTGTTGCCCACATTGGAGCCATTTTCACCACTGACATTTATCATAAAACTTCACCAAGGTGGGCATCTAATGGATCTACCTGATTAGATCCAAAATTATGTTTTTCCTATCTACCTAAGGAAGCAGTTTTTCTGCTTCAATTTCTTCCCAACTTGAAACATCTAACATTGGGAAACTTGCAAGGCCAAACAAATAAACAAAGAATTTTGCCAGGTGGGTGGGTTTGCTAAGGCTCCGTTTGGTTGCAATGGAAATTTAAAGGGAAGGAAAGTGAAATTTTGATACTTTATAAGAAAATGTTTATAATCATTACCCCATATGATTGTATAAACTGCTTGTTTATTAACCATATTTAGGAATAATGTATTTTACATGTAATTTTTATTTTACTTATTATAGCAAAGGGTTTTGGATGCAAAGTAAAGTGAAATTTTATAACTAAATATGAAATGTTATTAAGTTAATGTTAAAATCACATGGGTAATGATTACATATGTTTCTTTTTTAAGTATGAAAATTTCACTTTCCTTCCCTTTAATTCTTCTTACAACCAAACATAGCCTAAGCTAGAGGTACTTATTATTACTTCTTGGAATACTGGAATGAAATGAGATTGATGAAGGGGCATTGCCAAGCTTAGCATATCCCTGCTTCCATGATTGTCTACGGTTGATGAATCTTCCAGGATGACTGCAATATGTCACAACATTAAAAGTACTAAAGATGGTTCCTTTGCACCCAGATCATGAATGGAGATTGAAACGTGATGAAGGTAGAGAAAATTATAAGATCAAACATATCCCACGAATACGTTGTCTCTCTTCATCCCTACGCATGCACATGGGTTGGAATGTGATCCCATGTTCTGTTCCGTGAACTGAAGGAAAAGGAAAATTTCAAGTCAAACACTTCTAATGGGCACAAATTTCATTAGAATGTAGATTGTTTTTCCTTTCTATTTTTTAATTTTACTTTGTGGTGTACTCATTCTGTATGGATTTGATTCTTAATT
>NW_024870625.1:232951-238722 GCF_013358625.1 Macadamia integrifolia
GTCAAGATGGGTCTGATAAGGAACTCTCAATTGCGCAGTTTTGCAGTGAATTAGAGAAGATCGATGAACGCCTCACTAGAATTTCAAGCCGAAGATCTCAACTCAATATGCCACAGCTGCCGACGTCAAAAGCAAAAGAAGAAATTGAGAAAAGTTCTTCTAGTGATGGTGTTGATGTAGTAGGTGAGGAATCTCTTGCCCCCTTTGCATTGAATTATAGAAACTTACCTTCATACCTTAGATCCTGTTTACTGTACTGTTCTCTATTTCCTGAGAAAATAAGTAGAGGTAGATTGGTTAGGCTACCGGTAGCTGAAGGTATATTACAAGAAAGAGCAGGGGAAGTTATGGAGGATATTGCTGAAGAAAGTATCAATGAATTACTTAGCCAAGGAATGCTTCGAGTTGAAGTTGTGGACCCTTATCATGAAATCTGTCAACTTGAGCTGCAGCAAGGAGAAGGTATGACTAGCTATCTGGTTTCTGATTCCAATTTTCCTCAGGGTTCCCAAATTGTTTTCATCCACTACCATGGTGAGACTCTCAAGACTAGCTTCAATGATCATCTAATTGGATCATAACATGTCATTCCAGACTCACAAGGATTAATTCCCCGTGAGTACTGGTATGAAGGCATTCCTGACGACCACTGGGCCTGCTTAAGAAATGCCTTCCATACCTTCAATTTTTTGAGAGTTTTGGAATTTGAGAATCTTTGTATTAAGAGCTTACCAAAAGAAATAGGAAATCTGATACACTTGAGGTATCTAGGCTTAACACATTCAACACTACATGAGATTCCAGATAGCATAAGAAATCTTCAAAATCTACAAACTTTGGATATTGAATCTTCTACGGTTGAGGCATCTTATGCTGTCGATGAATGAAACAAAAGTCCCCTCAGGTATAAGCATATTAACAAACCTTCAAAGTTTAACTGGTTTATACTTGAGACTTGGTATCATCGAAGAATTAAGGAGTTTGACTCAACTGAGGAAGCTGGAATTGAAGGATGTATCCGAAGAACATGCCAATGAGCTCTCTGCTTCTATTATGAAGATGAGAGGACTTGTGTCTTTATCTCTTGATTCAGGAGATCATCGTGGCAAAGAACTATTGCCTACATTGGAGCTATTTTCACCACCACAGTTTATCAGAAAACTTAGCCTAGATGGGCATCTAGTGGATCTTCCTCACTGGGTCTGCTCCATGGAGAAGCTCACTAAGCTAAGCTTAGGTTTTTCCTTTCTACCTGAGGAAGCAGTTTTTCCACTTCAATTGCTTCCTAACTTGAAACATCTAACATTGTGGGAAGTATGCAAGGTCAAGAAAATGAACAAAGAATTTTGTCGGGTAGGTGGGTTTCCTAAGCTGGAGGCACTTGTTATTGCTTCTATGAAACTAATGGAATGGACAGAGATTGAAGAAGGGGCCCTGCCAAGCTTGGTATTCCTCATGTACCACCAACTATCCAGTTAGCATGGGCCATCTTAGATGATTTTCTCATGTACCACCAACTATCCAGTTAGCAAATAGATGATGTGGCAGTTCTAACCACTCAGAGTTTGCAGCCAAAAATCATGTGGTCTGATAATTTGTACACAAAATTTCGGATTAAACTAATTATAGTAACATATGGCAGATTTTTAAGGCTGCAAAGATATGTCAATTTCTGCAGGCTGAATCTGCTACTGTAATAAAGCCATCTACTAGAGTTTGGGTATGCTCTTACTGTTCTGTTCTGAGTTCGCAGCTTTCTCTATATTCTGATTTCTTTCCTTATTCTGTGACTCTACTGTGCTAGCTTGTAAAGGGCAGAAACTGGTTCTGTTTCGCAGAAATTCTGCAGAATTGTTCCACAGGTCGTTTATATGCAGCACTTGACCTGCATTCTGTGCTGTTCTAATATCCCTAACCTGCTATCTGATATTTCCATTGTTTTGTCGTATGATCCTGTTCAGTCTAAATTCCTTCTAGTAATTCCGGTACAGTGTTAGACTTACTTCATTAGAACCATTCAATATGGGCTTAAGCCATTCTTTTGGAGAAATGCAGTAGCATATGTTAGCACATTTTTTAGTAATGCAGACAAAAGGTACGAATGTTCCAACCGGGTGGTCAAGTGGTTGAAACAGCCTCTTGAAATTCTCGGGGTAAGGCTACGTAGTTCTTGTCCCCGAACCTCCCACTTGCGGGAGCCTTGTGCACAGGGTACATAGACTAAAATCATATGGTGATTCTTTCCAAATGTAGATTAATTGGGATCTACTCATGCCAATGATCCTTACCCAAAAATCCGAAACCAAATTAATATTTTTAAGTTGCTGCGAAGCTTCAAACATTGAAGGAAAAGAGAATTTAGAGGTCAAACACATCCAACTGGTATAATTTTCTTCAGAATGTAAACAAAGTTTTCTCATTTTCTTCTTGTTTTAAGATACCTAAGCAAGCCTACTCAGCTTACCATGCGATGTAATTTAGTATGGATTTTAGTACTTCTTGTCACTTCGTTTTTGTTTTTTTTTTTCCTCTTGAAAAGTAATCATCATTAGATTCATGGAACAGATATAAACACATAGTTCTCAAACAGGACTGATAATAAGGATGGTGGTGTTAGTTCTCAAACCAATTCATTATATTTACTGATAAGTGTTTGGAAATCTAATACAAGTCTTGGTAGTAGGGGTATTCTTATTAAGGATCATAGAGGGAACGTTGTAGCAGAAATAAGCAAACAGATTGCCGGTTTTTTTGCTGCATCCATGGAAGTAGAGATTGTTCAGGGGACATTACTTTTAGCCAGAAGTGTCAACCTTCAGCATCTGATTATAAACTCAATTTCCATGTGTTTAATGAGTTTCCTAAACCAGTCCAACCTCTCTTGATTGAGTTGCCCTTGTTTCTTTTTAGCATGAACCACATAATCTGAATGGTGGAAGACCATTATTAGCTAATGGAGCTTCCAAACTGAAACTATCTATAGTTATCACCATTCATGTCATAGATGGGGCTGTTTCATGGAACTGGTCCATCCTTGTATGTGCTCCTCTGTTTCTGAAACTGTGGAATACATCCAGAATCAATTAATTTGTGGAATAATATTGACATGTCAATTTACATAGACTTGATCACATACAACGTTATCAAGTCCTTTCTTCCATTTCTCCATTAAACCTTGGAATAAACACCTTGATTCAATGGACCTGATTTTCGACCTTGGAAGATTTTTTTCTTCTAACACATATTTTTCCAGACCAATTTAATTGGGAAGGACCGAAAGAGATCTTCTTCTACTCAATTTTCCATGGTGGACTTGACTTTGTGAATGTGATAGCAACAACTGAAAGATGAACACAACGAACAGTTAAATTCCTTTCTTGAATATTAGAGAAAAACTTTTCTTGTTTGTCACGTCGACCTAACATTTTCTTGTCTTTCCTTCTCTTCTTCCCCTTCAATCTTTCCTGTCGTGCAGGTTGCGAAGGCCTCTCCTCCATTCTTGTATTATTCACTTTATCATTATTTGGTTCGGCTATTGGTGGCTGAAGGTATTTTACAAGGAAGACCAGGGGCAGTCATGTAGGATCTTGCTGAAGAAAATATCAACGAATTAGTTGGCCAAGGGATGCTTCGAGTTGAAATTTTTGAACCTTGGTACAAAAGTGAACTCAAAGTTGTTGACCCTTATCTTAAAATCTGTAGTCATAACCAGCAGCAGGGAAAAAGTATTGCTGGGAATCTGGATTCAGATTCTAATTTTCCTCAGAGTTCTCGCATAATTTTGATCCCCTACCGTTGTGAAACTATAATGGAAATCTTGAATGAGATCACCCAATTCTATCATTAGTTGTCATTCCAGACTACTCACAAGGATTAATTCCCCGTGAGTATTGGGAGGAAGGCCTTCCTGACAACCACCGAGCCTGGGTGAGAAATTCTTTCTAACACCTTAAATTTTTTTGAGTGTTGGAGTTTCGGAATCTTAAAGTTAAAAGGCTTTCCAGAAGAAATGGGAAATCTGATACAGTTGAGGTATCTAAGCTTAAAACACTCAGCACTGGATGAGATTCCATAGAGTATAGGCAATCTTCAAAATCTCCAAACTTTGGATATTAGATGGCCTAGAAGGCTGAAGGTATTGCCAAGTGGAGTTTTGAATCTTCTACAGTTGAGGCACCTTAAGTTGCCATAAAATGGAATAAAAGCCCCATTGATGAAGGGGCATTGCCAAGCTTAGCATATCTCTGCTTCCATGATTGTCTACGGTTGATGAATCTTCCAGGATGACTGCAATATGTCACAACATTAAAAGTACTAAAGATGGTTCCTTTGCACCCAGATCATGAATGGAGATTGAAACGTGATGGAGGTAGAGAGAATTATAAGATCAAACATATCCCACGAATACGTTGTCTCTCTTCATCCCTACGCATGCACATGGGTTGGAATGTGATCCCATGTTTCAAGTCAAACACTCTAATGGGCACAAATTTCTTTAGAATGTAGATTGTTTTTCCTTTCTATTTTTTAATTTTACTTTGTGGTGTACTCATTCTGTATGGATTTGATTCTTAATTGTAGTTGACATTATAGTGATGTGAGCTACTTATTACATATCTGCAAATGGATTCATATTTTAAAGGAATTTCTCGTTTGCTGTTCTCTCACCATGCTTGAATCACCAAATTCTTGCCTTCTAGACCTTAGTCATGATAGGTCTACAACTAGTTGGTAATTTCACATGAAAATGAAAATTTCCCTGCGCTAATTGAGGACTGGGTTGGAGGAGGCACACTTCAACCTCATGGAATAAATTTATGTGGTTCCTTCAAAGTGCATGCGCTGTTCTCTTCCTCACATCATTGGGTAGATAAATTATGAGACCTGGGGCTGGATTTAGGTTTCCAAAGACCCACCCAAACCCGAAAATCAATTATGATACCTGGGCTGGGTTTAGGTTTCCATAAACCGATGCCAACCCGCCCGAGTTGCACACTTAGCCTTTTCCATTACCATTCGGTTTTGGCCAAATATAAATGCAAATAAAGATTTTTGTATGACCAGGTTATCTTTGAATCTTTACAGAATAATCCTTGTCAAATATAGCGTTCTAAGCAATAGGATGTAAAACAATAGGGTATACAAAGAAGCCCATGCTCCATTTAGTTGGAAGGGAATTAAAGGGAAGAAAAATGGAATTTTTCAATTTTCAAATATATCATACTATTATATAAAAGCATGTAATTATGCTTCGTGACTAAACTTTTCTTAGACTACTTTACCTTTCTTATTTATTTAAATACCTTTAATTTCTTTATTATCACCTTTCTTTATCTTTCTTATCTTTTCTATTTTTTGGGTACCCTTTGTTCTTTTTTATAAATATTAATTTCATTAAAAATTAGTTTCTTTAATAAAACTCCTATGCCCTCCACACACTCTCTCTCTCTAATATTTAGAAACTAATATTAATTTCTTTATTAAGTTAACAAAAAAATAATTTCTTTATTAATTCTCACACCTTCCCCTTCTTTCTCTCTCTCTCTCTCTAATATTTAGAAACTAATATTTTAACAATTTAGTTTTTTTATTCTTCTAAATCTCTCATGTCCCTCTCCCTAATCTTTCCTCTTTTTTCTTTTTTCCTTTTTATCTCCCACTTTCCTTTAGTATGTAATATAATAATAAATTTCATTAATTTTCTGTTTTTTCCTTTTTATTCTAAAACTCTTTCTCCCACTCTCTCTCTCTCTCTCTCTCTCTCTCTCTCT